>NC_039366.1:134125110-134223211 GCF_003573695.1 Papaver somniferum
TCGGCGGTGGTGGTGGTGGTGGTGGTAATCGGTGGTTGGTGGTGGTGATAATCAGAGGTGGCGGTGGTGGTAATCGGCGATGGTGGGAGGTGGTGGTAGGAGGAGGTGGTGGTTATATATATATCTATATTATAAAAAGAAGTGGTGTGTGTGTAGCCTTACAAATCCGACCATCGATTTCGCCATCCCACGATGGAGATCGATCAGTTATATGTCCTATATAGACGTCCGTCTGATCCCTTGGATTCCTAATAAAAATATGATTCTAAAGATTATTTAACGGCGTCGGATCCTTGGATTTCTTAATTTGACTGCGGCATCGGATCCTTGGATTTCTTAATTTGACCAAGTTTCCGTTAATATAGGCTAACACTAAGTAGATGTATTTATAGAACAGAAGAGCATCATTCTTTAACGGTTTCACCAACAGATGGTCTTCTATCTATAGTTCTTCTCCTCCATTAACGACTTCTAATTCTTAACTTCGTCTCTCTATATCATAATAATACTGAGTTATTAATACTAAGTTATTATTATGGATGATTTAAAGGATGGATATGGTGAAATAAAAGAAAACAAAGTTGATGATTTAAAAAAAAAATTGGTCTAAAGAGGAAAGGAGAAGAAAGAAAACCTAATAGAGGAAGAGGAGTGAATTGGGTAAGAGGTTTTATGTTTAATGCAACCAAATATCTCTTTACTAATACATCTTCACGGAAAACATATGGCTAAGGGTATGTTTGGATTATGTTAGGTAGATGACCCTCCATGAAGATTATTCGTATACACCAGATATACTCTGGTCCATCGAACGTTCAATCATCCAATAAGCATAATGATTTGTACCATAACTTTCTCAAGAAAATTTAAGTTAGCCTCAACTAATCTAAAAGCTACTTTAAAAAAACAAATAAAATAACAAACATGGTAAAGATTTATGTGCGAGATTTAAGTGTCACAACCCCGACCAATAAAAAATTAGGGAAAGTTTAAGGGCCACGGTCGGGGCTGTAAGCCTCGACTAATTTGACATGACCAACAAAATACTATAGTATCCTCAAGGGACCACGGCCGGGACTGTAAACCCCGGTTAATTTGACCCGATCAACAAAATGCTATGGTATCCTCAATGGACCACGGCCGGGACTGTAAGCCCCGACTAATTTGACACAACCACAAATACTAGGGACGCAAGTCCGAAGTAACTTATAAGCTCGATGTTTGACAATTATAATCTAATTAGTTTTGCGAATGACTAAAAAAACTTTTGGTAGAATACTGACCAGCCAATCAAACAACAAAATGAAAACGAAAAAGGTTGAGCCCCGGCCGTAGGCCGGGGTGGTACCTAGTATATATATATAGGTGGTTATTGGGTTGGTTTTAAATTAAATTAGGTTAAGGGTAGGTTAGTCATTTCAATGTTTTAGGACACCCCTTATAACTATAGGGAAGGTGGCCTAATAAAACCATGGTCCCCTCAAAAAAACCATGATCCCTAAAAAGTCGTTCTTTATTTGGATGGCAGAAGCTACATAACATAAAAGAAGTAGGTGACTTCTATTAGCCCACACCATTACAAGAAATACACTCAACAAATAAAAACAGTAAAGAGCGAAAGAGATAGTGGGTCATCACCATGGTTAGGCTATACTGGTTTTCATTTGAGGGTTTTCATGGGACATCAAACATCTAAATAAGCATGACCCATCAAATAAAATAATAACTAATTAATTCAAATCACAATTCTATTTTAATTAGTGAAAAAGTCATGTAGAAAATAAAATAAATCACCCATGTATGAAATTCAGATTCCTCCGTCGACCCAGTGTCGGGGTTTAGCTTCTCATGATGAAAACACACTCAAAAATATAATTCATAGCTCAAATGGTGTTTTTATTGAAGAAAACTAATAATACAATAAATCTGCAATGTTGTAATGGCGTTATAGAAGTCACCGTTACAAGAGTTGTTGCAAATTAAAAATAAACGTGCCAAACTGACTGTTACGAGTACTGTTTATAAACGACAGTTCTCTGCGACAGCCAACGGACGTTATATGTATTCTTCTTCTTCTTCTCTGCAGCAGCAGAGAAATCTGCTCTGCAACCCTCTGTTCTTCACTCCTATCACTCGATATCCTCTTCAGACCTCCAGAGAACCCATTTATATCCAACATCACTCCCAAATCAGACAATAATTGCTCCAAATCTTCTCTTATTTTCCACGGGAATATTTTCCATTATTAACTTATTCACGCGTCTGACAGCCGTTAAGTCTCCTTTTTATCTCCTTCACGCTCCTGTTGTTTCTCAGCAAACTCCAAACTCATCACCAACACGTTCTGTAGAGAGCAAAATATGATGTCTCCTCATGCGATAACTCAACTGACTCGTGACATAATAGCAGAAACCCGAGACCCCTGTTTCTTCTCACACGTCTTCTTTCTTGTTTAAAACTCTTTCCAAACTCATCCAATCAATGCAAAATATGCTACCACGACAAATCTTCTCCAAATCAGCATGTAATAACACAAACCGAATCTTGAAAACATCTCCACCTCTGTTTTCTTCAAACCGAGAATATTACCTGAGATTTCATTCCTTTATTTTTCTTCTCTTCTTGCGCGTGTCTGCAGATGTCGAACTATCTTCAGGATAATAACAAATCAAAACAGAATATATCTTTTCTATTTATTTTCCACGTAACTCCAAAAATAGCAGAGAAATACCCGAGTTAATCTCTTTTTCCTGTCTCGTGTGATTACGTGAAATCTTCCTTATTGATTGCAATCAATGCAGTTACCAATCCTGTTGTGATGTAACGGACCATTACCAATTCAATGCCACGAGAAAACTCGGATAAAACTCTTCAAGTCAATTAACAGAGACCTGGGAAAAACTCATGTCCCTGTTTTAAGAAAACTACGTGGAAATATTCCTTTTCTTTGATCCAACAACACTTACCATCCTTGTTTTTGAGAAACAGGTTGGTACTAATCCAAGACGAGAAAAACCGACAAAAACTCTTCAAACCTTATCCAGCAAGGTTCGCTGCTGTGAAGAACAATTTCCCGCCTTTCTTCCACTTTTGAACGATGAAGATGATGTGGCCCTGATCCAAAAGTTGGGCGCCTTTAACAGTTGGGTGCCCCTTATCATTGAGGTGCCCCTTAACCAACAATGAGAGTCCGAATAACACATTCCTCCGGGTGCCTTTAATAATTTTTCGAAACAAACTTTCCAAAAATGTTTATTGCCAAAAATACCTACAAACAAGTTTATTAGTGATAAAATGAGTCCCCGCTAATGTATTTATGGGTGAAAATGCGTCGCACTTTCATGCTTATCAGCATCAAAGACTCCAAAAACACGCCACAGAGATATTCACATATCCGTCCACACCATCGGATCTATGACCAGACGGAAGTGTAACTGGGGACTGCTCATCGCATCCCATTCCATACAATAGTCCAAGATTCAGAAGATGGTTTAAAGGATGTCGCTTGGAACGAAGTCCTTGAAGACTTGATAGCAGCACATCGGCAACAGAACGCCTCTCAACTCATCTATTTCACCCAATGGCTCCGGAAGATTTCGACTATACAAGCATCCACAACAGATCATCATCGCAATCAGAAAGTCCAGACACCAAATAACCTAAAGTCAAGGATGAACCAACAACGCAACCACAATCTCCAAGATTAACCCTGACATGATCATTGTAGAGCACATATTTCATCCATCCGTCCCAAGAGTGTAATGGAGTTTGGTAAATTTTGAAATCCACTGGAGAGGTTAGATACTCATTCTTTTGGAGTCAGAACCTTATTACACATTCTGGAGAAGATCGATGGTACTGTTGGGTGGCTACATGCGCAAATTATGAGAGAACACTTACCTTGAGTTCTCCTGGATCGCCTTGCTACTGGTTATAACTATTGGAGATTGCTTTGTTGCCGTTAATGATCGCTCTACCACCGCTAAACAAATGACGAAGATGATCCAGATGCTGCAGACGAAAGCACGGAGCCGGACGAGCAACAAAAATAGAAGAGGGTCGATACCTCTTTTCACACGAACGGAGTTTCTAGAGTTTGAACAGAAGAAAGATTGCTCCTTGCTCCATGAACGGGAATAGATGACTGGGCGCACCGCACTCATGATCCATAGCCGAAAAATCAGCGCGCCAAGATCACCGCTCCATAGACGAACAAGCAGTGCACGAAGATCTCCGCTCCACGACCTAACTAGCAGCATGCCAAGATCACCATCCACTCAGACTTGTAAAGATCCACAGCACCAGCATCCTGTGGCCAAGCCAGAAGTACTCCAGGCGCCAGTACTGTAGCAAAGCCAGAGGTACGCCAAGCGCCAGTACCTTGTGGCCAAGCCGTCAATGCAAATATCATAGACTACTCATGCCTCTTGTCAAGATTGACGAAACCTGAAAAAGAGAAACTCTTTCACCTTTCGTATATGAATGCTCGGGATATGGTATGTCAACTGGATTAGATACTTATCTATCTGAGATAATTGGGTCACCTGGGTTGCTGATGGAAGGAAGCTCGCCGCTACGGAATCAAAGCCAACAGAACAAGAGTAGAAGATAGGGTAACCCCTTTTGAATGCATGGCACCTTCAGAGTTTGGGTAGGAAAAGGAATCCATTTTGGATTCAGCCACACCCAAATCAGTGCCAATGCTCCAGGATACGAAGCTCCATGACCGAACCAGCAACGCGCCAGTACGAGGGGAACCATCCTCTCAACTTGCAATACTCTGTATCCAAGCCAGCCGCTCAACCTGCAGCGCTCTGTGGCCAAAGTTGCAGCGCCAGCATCAGCACTTTGTGGCCGAAGTCGCCAACATCAGTACCCTGTGACCAAGCCAGAAGTACGCCAACACAAAGATCATGGACCATCCATGCCTCTTGTCAAAGGTCAGTTGAATTTTTCCTGGAAATCTCCGCATGTTTTGGCCCTTTTGATTTTATCCTTGTATGTCACCATATCATGCTTACCCCGCAACAATGCCACTATTACGAGCTAAGCATGTGACTTAATGTTGATGGTGGTTTTTAGTTCAGGGTTAAAATTGTAAACCTTTCATTTAATATGCCGTCACTCTACAAAGAAACAGAGCCATATAAAAGTGATGAGTGATTCAACCTCTTCACTGGCGCATTTATTGAGCAATTCAACATTTTCATATGAAATTTATCTAGAATGGTGCATGTAGCAACAATCCCAGAGATCTGTAAATTTTGGCACCTTGCCTTGCCTTTATTGTAAGTTTCTTTGAATGCTTTCTGTGCTATATTGATATGGCATGAAAATTTGTGTTCATTCGCAGCAGAGTAACACGAATTTCCAAGTATCAAGGTTAAGGTCCTAGCATAAAGTACTCAATCGGAAAGCAT
The DNA here is from genome assembly GCF_003573695.1 of Papaver somniferum. NCBI lineage: Eukaryota > Viridiplantae > Streptophyta > Magnoliopsida > Ranunculales > Papaveraceae > Papaver > Papaver somniferum. Next base: position 134,130,531 of record NC_039366.1, read on the forward strand.
ACTTCTCTCTAGCAATAAACTTAAAGAACTCTGTGTCAAAACATAGAATTCAATCAATTTCGTGATAATTCTCAAGATTCGAATATTACCTTGACTAATTTGCAAAAATTAGGATTTTGCGCCTTGCGCAATATATTAGACTCTGTTGGTCGAAATTAAGCTTAGGCGAACTAAGCAATTAATCTGCCATGGATTAGTAGGTGCAAAATCCTACCCAAAATCATAAAGGAGTCGCAGAATAGGAGCAGCAGCAAAGGGAGGTGTGGCCATGCTCTAGGCACGCCCCATGTTGCCCAACCGGCCCTATTTGCCTTCGATCAATCAGGTCGCCTTAAACCCGCCACACGCGGGCTGGGCCCATACTTGCCGTCCCTATTTCCCATCGACCAATTAGGTCGCTTTAAATCTGCCACACACATACCAGAAGTGTGGCCACGCCCATGCTTGGCCGCCAAATGTGCAGCATGCCAAAACATGCCAACATGCTGTAAATAGCGCCCTACGTGCTAACCTACCTCTTGTTCGTGGCCAACGCCATGATGTGCTTAAATTAGGGTTTTCTAGTCAGAAGCACGACTCTGTTTTAGGCGCATTAACAAAAACCCTAATTTCCAGTTGTGGCTCAAGTTAACGCCACTTTGGGCCCCACAACATGCTACGAGCCATGCGGGACCCAGGAAACCCTAGGAATGACGTCGTATCATAGTTACTCATAGCAATTCTTGCTCATGTGGCCGTTTCCACATTATGGCCTTACTATAGTTCCTTTGGCATGACTATGGCGCCGTTTACACAAAAAGCGTTACCATGCCGCGGCCGCATGCCACACGCACTAATTACGGTTTCAGCATGCCAAGCCCTAATTTAGGGAAGTTTTTACGCCAACCAAGCCAAATAATGCTACCCAGAGCATTAGGATTGATGTGGCAACTAGAACTAATGTTGTCAAACCATATTTGGGTTTAACACCAATATGCCAAAATCTAGCGCTCACCACCGTGCCACTGGCATGCACAAACTATGCCAACCACGCCATTGTGTCATTATCAGGCACCAACATAATGTGACCATAATCAATGGCCACCCTTTCTCATGGGTCACAATCTTAGTCGTCCAAATTCTCCACAGAATTGACAGGCATGTGGCAAGTCTTAGGCGACCAACCAAGACAAGCCTAATAGCATCACATGCTATTCTCCTGCGGCAAGTCTCCTGACTTTGACTTGCCACACATAACAACCTACTACACATTTTCCACGAAAACATTTGAGACATCAAACATGTTACAAACTGGGGGATACTCATCAGGGTATTGCTTTGGAGGTTTACAACGTGCGGCGTGCAACACGCCCGTTATATGAAAGTGTCAGAAAGCAGGGCAGTTACTGGTGGCATGAAGTAGTGGGTGTAAACTAACTCGTCTCCTTCATAATGGGAACGTGGTTTTCTGGCATTTACACACGACCCCACTTCTCCATCACTCAATCATTCTCACTTTCTACGATATCAGGGTGCGTTCAATATGACTTGTATAAATAGGTTCTACCTATTTCAACTATACGGCAACAGTTTGGTTAACAACAACACAGTATCCAGAAAACACCAAAAAACTGATAACTTACATTCCACAAGCCAGTTCCACATTTTGATACAAGTCATAAAATAGCCACACCTTCAGAATTAACCATTCTGGTCTCAACACCTTCTTCGCTTCCCTCCCTAAGACCAACCCTTCTCTTTCACTTTGTGACTGAAGCAAGCCTGGAACGGCCATTTCTTGGTTTAGGTCAGGATTGTACGGATTGATCTCTTGAATCTAAACTACTCACGTGCAGTGCATTTGTTTAAGGTTTAGGCTCGTTTCTCATCCACACACCCAAATTAACCAAAACCAGCAAAAACAGTTTTTACCCATAAACACATGGATGGTCAGGCTCAAGTAGTTCCAAATAATATTGAGAATGATATATTGGGGATTGATGCTGTTGACCCACCTAATTCTCCCGTGGCTTCTCAATCTTATTATAACGTCATGCATAGATCCACTTAAGGTGAAAGAGGAATTAAAAGAAGAAGGACCGAGGACATAGCTGCTGAGTAGATGGATTTTGAAGCTTTAAACAAGGATATTAACGTTTCTTTAGTCAAGTTAGCTAACGAAGTAACAAAAAACAATGAAGATACTCCTAGAAACAATGATTTTGGGTTAATCCTCTATATGACTTTGTTCCTGAAAAGCTTCTTGAAAAGAGTGAAATTTCTAATAGTACCGTTGGCTTGATTTGTAAGGATGATATACCCAAAGATCACTGCCAAATTTCTGCTGCCAATGCTGTGGAGGTATATGCTAAAACTCTAGACAACTTCATCAATCAGGTTAGTCTTAATCTTTCATTGAATCGATTTTATTTATTACATTTCCTGAATTTGTTTTATTAGCTTACTCGATTTAGTTTGGTGAAACACTTTAAGCGTTGCATTTTCTTTGTTTTTATCAAGTATTTATTTATTCGGTTTTATTTTTTAATAATCATTATCTCTGGCTTTCTAGTTATTTATCCCTATTTTGTGTTAATTATATAATATGTTCTTCTTTTTGATCTGCTTACTTCTTAGAATATCTTTTTTGCAAAATCATAAACATAAACTTCTAGCTTGGAACGTGCAAGGAATTAGTCCCCTCTGACCAGAAATCGTCTTAATTACTTACTAAAACACTCTAACCCATACATGATTTTTCTTTATGAAACTAAGGCTGACTGCGATAGAATGGAAAAACTTGCTAGAAAAGTCAGGTTTGAGGATTGGTTTTTAGTTCCTTGAATTGGTGTAAAATGTGGAATGCTCATTGCTTGGCATAATAACTTAAAAATTGATTTCATTAGTTTTAAACATAATATTTGCATTTTTTGTGTGCATGACAATTATGAAATTTTTTGGAACTTTATATGCATGTATGGTGATTTATCTGATGTTGATAAGTATAATCAATTGAATCATATCAATAGTTTTAGTGCTGCCAATAATATCCTTGGATAATTATTGGCGATTTTAACTTTATTATGCTTATTGATGAAAAACAGGATGGTAATGATAATACTACCAAAGTCACTAGATTTATTCACAACACTATTCAAGATTTATGGATTATTGATCTTAGATATCAAGGGATACCTTTTACTTAGTATATTTGAAAAAGCGGGGGTATCTCACCCAATATTTCGCTTAGCGATCTGTATAGACTAACTCCGATATACTTTTAAGAGAATCAACTAGACAGTTAGACTCAATCTTAATAAAAAGTATATCAAAGAGATCTCAATTTCTCGATTCAATCCTCACTCAAACAAATAGAAATTTGCGAGCCTGATTGAATACAAGAGAAATAACTTCAACGGTACCAATGACCAATGTTCAAGGATCAATCAATTTCAATCAACAGCCAAAGGTGGGATTTACCAATTGATCGATTCAACGTACAACCTGTGATATTTCAATTATATAACAAAATATAATGCAGAAAAGAAATAACACAAACACCAGAAGTTTTGTTAACGAGGAAACCGCAAATGCATAAAAACCCCGGGACCTAGTCCAGATTGAACACACATTGTATTAAGCCGCTGCAGACACTAGCCTACTCATCGAATTTTAGATAGTGGTAAGAAGGTTGTCGTTCACTCGGACTTGATGAGATTGATTTTAAGAATTAATAAACAAAAATACTTAAACTAGCAAAAATATACAAATTATTGTGACAAGATGAAGAGGCACTGAGACGCAGGATTTCACTACTTTTAATATTATAGTGGTTCAGTCATTAACTCTAGACAATATAGCTCAAACAAAAGAAGTTGTGACTCTAATTCTTTGCCAAAAATAGATTTCACATTATTTATAAGTTGTAAGCATGATGCATCAAAAGTAATTTAAACTAAGCATGCGACATCAGACAAAATAACAAGTAATTAATAGAAATCATAAAACAATTAAATCTATGCAAAAAGTCAATAAAATAATTAATTCATTTACCACAATCATGAAAAGTTGCTTCCTCCGTTGTCCCACACTACAAAAATGTCGAATTTTAGTCACAGGCTTCTTGCCACGGATTCTTATTAGTCGTGGCTAATGATGACGTATTGCCACGACTTGGCTAAGCGCGTGGCAATAGATCATTCATTTGCCACGGCTTGTAGGGTATCTGCTACGGGCTTACAATAGTAAGTTATGAACATATCTATGGCATTTTAGTCACGGCAGAGTAAGTCGTGGGAACTAGTGGGCTTTTGCTACACCTTGTCGTGGCTATATATGGAACGAACTGCCCATATTATAAGCGCCAAAATTTGGCCCACGTTTTTAATTGAAAGATAAAGTAAGCCTTCCCCAGTCCCCCCTTCTCTCCTTCTTCTACTCCCACTACCTTCGACCTGAAACCACCATATAGTTCTTTTCCTTTTCCGTGGTCAGAAAATCCTTAACCTACTTCAATGCTTCATCTTCTACTCCATTGTTCCAATCCTACAAAAGAATCATTCCCACTTTGTTCTCAATTTTTCATTTTTAAACCCTAACTGGTGTTCCCCCCTAAAAACCATCAAAATTGAACCAATCGTTTCGAGTTTCCTCATCTCTTCTTCATTTTCTTCTTGAACGAAAACTTGATAAGATTATATTACGAATCCTAGATACTAAAATTTCATATGGGTAAAGGATTCCGAAAACTCTAGATTGTTCCATTTTTATGTTTGGCAATTTAATTTGATGATTTTCAAGTTATTTTGAATTTAATCGGTATTAGTTTAATTTTCTCAATAAAGATTGGTGGGATTTGGTAATTGCTGGATTTGATTTTAAAGGCAGAAGAGAAGAAGGTCGATGGTGTTGGTTCTTCTTAAATTTCTTCAGAAAAATATGAAGAACATCGTAAAGATTAGGGGGATGAGTTTTCTAGAGAAATTACAGGTATGGGGTTTTCATTTATTTTTGCGTACCATCTACTGTATGTACTCATGGGTTATTGTTATGATTTATGCAATTTGAATGCTGATCTTTTTTTGTTGTGTTTTCCTTTTTGCTTTACATTGATAGTGGATATACAGTTATTTCTGGAGATGATTCTTTGAAACTTTAGGAACAACAGTACTTCCATTGTAATATGCTGTCGTCTGAGTTGGCATCACCATGTAGTACTTTGTCAATTTACCTCCTTTTTGTTTTCAAATTTTATTTCCTGTTTATTTTTACCATTACCTTTTTCCTATTATTGTAATCTTATTATTTACAGTAATGTCTTTCAGGATCAAACAATTCATATTCATAGACTTTTGTTGCTTACTAGCATTCTGCATATGCAATATCATGGGTGAGAGATACACTCCTTGTTTTTTGTCTCTATTGAATTAAAAACATATACAAATGGAATTAGCAGTCACTCAAATCGATTGAGCTGCCTTGCAATAGGTTGTGAAGCCGAAACAGTCAGACTGACAAGGTACAAATGTTGTTCTTTTATTAAGTCCAATTACTCCAAGGGTCTCAGATACAAAAATTTTGATGCCTCCAATAATCTTCATCTACACTTATGTATGATCTTGAGCTGGTAGGAGAATCGTGATACAGGCATACCCCTGCTTCTGAATGTCTGTTTGCATCAAAGTTGTTAGGAGAACATTTAGGGGGTCAGAAGTAAGGTCAATCAGTTTTGTGTCAAAGAAGTACTTTGCTGCAGTAGATCATACCTACATAACTCAAGAGTGTGGATCCAGTCTAGATGATAGGGACAATCAGTTGTTGCTTATATCAGTTGGTGGAAAGCGGGTGTTAACTTCCTGGCTTCTTTAGTATAGGTCTACAGACAAGGAAAAAACACTTGTCAATGAGCTAAGCTACTAGTGGAAGTTTAAAATAGATCTAAACTGCAGTCAGAAATACTCTCTTCAATGTCCTTCCAGTGGCTGTCCACCAACATGCCATCAAGGTTTTTCATCTTTTGACAATTATATACTTGTGATCCTTTTGTACATATCCAAGGTATGTATGTAATCTATGGACACATGTTTGGTTATAGTCGTACTTTAATCTTCTCTAGATTGATTTTATTTCCGCATCAAAAAACATGTCGTTTTCCCTGTATTGCCTCTTAAGTCTCAACTCGTATCAGCATTATTTTATTTTTTGCAGAGTACGTACACCTGGTGCATCTGTTGCAACAAACATATATTTCAGCCGTGTTCAACTTGCAACTCTCTCGTGTGATACATTAATTCACCCTTTCAAAAAATATATATGCCTCTCAAAGTAAATAAAGTGGTTCTTCAGTCTTACACTTCATTCAGAAGAAGGAATCAGAAATTCCTTAGTACAAGTTCCAAACTTTTTAGATTTTTGTTCCAATAGAAAATACTAGTTCTCATTCTAAGTTGGCGTATATACTGATTTTGATTGGTGGTTTTAGACTGCTGGCCGAGTGTCGGACAAGTCTTGAGGGTATACTTTGGGGGACAAAAGAATTATTGTTGCATGCAAATAAATTGTTGGTTCTTCTCTAGCTATTGATGGTCCCGTTCAAGGTAGATATACTCATCTTCTATGTATTTCAATGTTGTAAGTTTTTGGTATTCCAGATTTATGTTCTCTAGGATATTCAAGTAGTCATTAAAGTTTCCTTTTATAATTGAGGTATGTAAGGATACAAATGCTACCTTTAAACCCATAAGGCTACAACTTTCGGACTTGGAGAGATCACAGAGAACTTTGATTGTCTTAATCCATGGTTTCAGTGCTTTCAGATTTCACTGGAGGTTCATATTTTTATTTTTCATTTCCTTAAAATTGCTTATGGATGAGTAAATATATGCAGACTATTTGAACGTAGAAGAGCGCATCTCTATTTACAGAGCTTCAATGAATTTATGGGAGCCAATGCTATCGCTGATTCTTTCTGATTTTGCTATGAAAAAATTGCAACTTCTAGAGTTTGTTCTGAAGTCATAACTTAACATCACCTTATCTATAAATAGATGGATTAGTTTTTGGTTAGTGATTGACTCATTGTACCTACTTACTGTTTAAGGACTGATTTTGGTTGTATAATCTTGTAATGTATAGTTCAGGTATGCCAGTTACCATGTGAGCAGACGCAGCATACCAAAGTTTGCTAACAATTACAAAGTGTATGTTGTAGACTTATCGGGATTTGGTTGGAGTGACATCATGAAGTGGTATAGAAAGGGTTGAATGCATTTTACTGATTACGGCTACTTCCATGGTAAGCTCAGGTGGCAGATAAGGTGGTTGATCTTTATCTTTTTATGCTAAAATGCGAAGTGAAGATTTCATGTATTCCCCTTTATATCCTCGATTCAAGGTTAAAGACAAAAGGGATGTATGTCTTATTAGTACTTCTTAAAGTTCAGGGGAAAATGTTAATCTTGTTTTCAGTGCATATTCACACCTGAAACTGTTCTAATTCTAGTACCGTATGTCAAGTCATGTTTTTGTTTTGTTTCATGTCGAATTGACGATTATGTAATTTGACAGCTTAATAATTTATATTTGAATCTTCTGGATGTATTTGATTTTCTATAATGAATGAACTTAAGCTCTTAATATTTTTCATGCTTGACTATTGGTGAATGATTTTTGTATGAAGTGTCGGCACTTTCTAAAAATCAAACTGTGGAAAGCCATAATAAACAGAATGTATAATAAAAACTTTGAAGTCACCTTTAAATCAAACTGTGGAAAGCCATAATAAACAGAATGTATAATAAAAACTTTGAAGTCACCTTTTGCCACGGCTATGATCGTGGCAAGAATGAAAAATCATGGCACACATGTGTACTAAATTGTGACGACCGTCATCGGTAGCAAATGATCCTGTGCCATTTGCCACATCAAAAGAACCGTGCAGAGATCGTGGCTAGTACAATTAGCCACTGGACTATTTGTTACGACAGACCATCCGTGGCTAGATATCTTTTGCCACGGAAATATGGTCACTTGCCACGAGTCTTGGGCGTAACTAAAACTCAGTATTTTCGTAGTGCCAGTGATGGGTTTAATTCATCATATTGGAAACACACTCAAAATTTAATTTCATTGCTCAAAAGTGTTTACAAAGATGAATATTAATATAAATAGAGATTTGCAACACTAGAAAGACGTCACAAATAAACTATACTCCAACATTGTCGCAAAAACACTGTTGCAAAGGGAAGAAAATGTGACAGTCAATCAACGTTTGTCTTTGACTGTCAACTGTTCTTATCCTTCTTCTCCTTCACCTGCTGAAACTCGCTATGTAGCTGTTTATGGGTGAAAACTATTTCTGTCGGTTTTGGTAATTTGGGGTGTGTGAATGATAAATGAATCTAAACCCTAAACAAATGCACTGCACGGGAGTGCTTGTGATTCGAGAAATAAATCTGTACAATTCTGGCCTAAACCAAGAAATGGTCGTTCCAGATTTGCTTCGGTCACAAAGTGAAGGAGATGGGGTTGATCTTAGGGAGGGAAGCGAAGAAGGTGTTGAGATTGTGAAGGTGTTGGCTGTGTATGACTTGTATCAGAAAGCTGAACTGGCTTGCAGAATGTAAGCTATCAGTTATGGTATTTTTGGATACGATTGTATCAACACTTGGTTTCTGTTTTGTTGTCTTGTTTGGAAATAGGGAGGATAACCTATTTATACAAGTCATGGCGCCTAACCCACGTTTCTCATGGGAAGTGGAGGAAGTGGAGTGATCGAGTAGTGGAGTCATGGTAATTGTCACACGATCAGGTAAATCCCACTTCTCCCATCATCACTAACCGTCCATGACTTCCTGACACGTTCTTATGATGGCGTGTTGTGCGCTGCACGCTGTAAACCGCCATACCAATACCCCAGTAAGTATCCCCTAGTTTGTGACATGATTAATGTCTCGAGTGTGTGTATTATGGGACCCACAAAAGGTAGCATGTGATGCTAGATTAAATAACTAAGTTATTTAGGAAGTCGATATTTATAAAATATCATGTGTATTCTATGCATGTAATGCATCGAATATATTCAGCACGTATGAAGCATCGCTATTTAAGGCTTAACGGAGTAAGTTGAGGAAAATAACATCACGTCCATCCATCTTCGAGTGATCGTTTGGAGGCTGTACATGTAAGCCCTGACTTGGACGATCACTCTGTGTGGAAGAGTGGTGGACGGTGATCGTGGTGATACCTCACTGGTCGCCTAACTCCTGTCTTAGGCTGTCCTTCCAGGCTGGTGAAGTTAGACGGACGAGATGGCTTGCGACCCACATCTACGACCGTCGGATTAGGGTTTAGGAGGTGCTCGAACACCAACCTTTAGCTTGGTCGAATCCAAGCATGTGACACGTTTTTGGCGGGGCCGATTGGGAATGCGTGTAGACGGCATGCTGGTGTAGGTGTCTGTACCTCACGGTCCCATGGAGATGCGATCTAAGCCACTCAATTTGTCTGTCAAAGAGGAGTGGTTGAGATCGATTTGCGACAGAAATCCCATGCCGGAAAGGAATTGAAGACCACACATCGTGCCTACTTCGGGTGCGCGTTTTGAGACGACCAACCATGGTCGGTCTTGGCCGATCAGTCAGGCGTACAGTCGGCAGGCCCGTGTACACGTCCGTACCTCATTTTCCCGTGAAGATGTGATCTAAGCCACTCAATTTGTCCGGAAAAGTTGAGTGGTCGAGATCGATTTGCTATTGAAAACGCGTGGCCGTGCCTAGTTTGGGCGCAAAAATCAAGACGACCAACCATAGTTGGTCTAGACCGATTAATCATGTATGTAGGCGGTCCCACGATGATTATGTTGACATGCTATGGGCCCTTTGAATCTACATCTACACCCTCCGTCTATACCTGCGAAGATGGATGATTGTGACTGATTTGCGACACATGTGATGTGCCGCAAACCCTAATTAGGGTTTCACATCCACGTTGCTTTGGCTGGACCAATTGGCAAGCCACGCTTCTCCTTTGGGGAGTCCGACCATGTGGGGACTACATTGGGCTGGTGGTGAACGCGCCAATACCTGCCTGGTGGCTATGGGTCCGATCTAAGCCATCCAATCATGCCTGTGAAATTGGATGGTCGTGATCAATTTGGGACCTTTAGTGGAATTTCCTGCGACCCTCAATTCTTCACGCTGACACAACTTCGGACAATCGTATATTGCAATCTGGTCATGTTAAGGAAGAGTCGATCATGCATGTAGGAAGAAGGTCCGTCAGTGTACACCACGGCGCTTGTTCGACCGGCTTTGGGATGATCCACGCCGTCCAACCACGCCGGTGAAGTTGGACGGACGTGATGAGCTTGAGACTGCCATATGCGGCCTTTGTTTGTACGATTCCTCTAAGATACTCCTTACCAGTCTGGACATCCAACTTCAAGCTGGTGTTCGGTGGTAGTTTGGGAGGCATGGTAGGTATTCGACCGACCAGGGCATAAGTGGGCCCGCTGGTGGTCATTAATGTAGTAGCCTGCTCCTGCTGAGGATCGTCTAGGCTGGTTAAATCATACGACCAACTTGCGTGGTCGTGGTTGTTTCTGAGACTGATATGGTCAGTCCAGATTCAAATATGCTTAATCGGGCTAGTATAACACACCGAGAGTTGTAGCCTGTACAGGTATTTCGTGCATGCCTCATTAGTGACACTTGGAGATTCGTGTTACTCTGCTGAGAGTAACACTCAGTCGTCATACCGCACCAATAATGAGAGTTCAGTGGGAACAACACAGGAAATACAAGGCTGGTCATGATGCCATAAATTCATAGGGTACATGGGATTGTTGCTACATGCTCCATTATAAGTAAATTAGCGAAGTGAAGAAGTATTCATCATTTTATCAGTGGATTTATCCTTTGCAGGATATCAACATATAATTTTATCTTTTATAATTTTAGCCTTAAATGAAAATCCACATCAACATTAAGTCCCCTGCCTAGCGCATAATGGTTACACTATTGTGGGGTAGGCATGAGATGGTGATAAATTTGTATACTGAAATGATTAAGCTAAAGTAAATACGCATTTACCGCATATATAGATATCGTCAGGTGCTGTCTGGCTGGTCGAACCTGATTAGGGTTGTGGGGGAAGCATGACTTGGTCAGGTGAGTCGATTCCCTTTGGTTTCCTCCGCACATATCTGGACCGCTTCTTGGACTGGGTGTACTCCCTTCCATTATACGAAGGCTTCTCTCAAATATATCCGATAAGCATTGTTGATATTTATCCCAAATTAGTAGCCTTTATAGGTGGCAAGTGAAGACTCCCTTTCTCCCTGGATTCTGTTGGCTCGTGAAATATAAAGAAAATTCTAAGGACTCCTCCTATCACAGAATCGTTTTCTTCTATGTTCCAGGTACTGCTCCGCGCTTATCTGATCTTCTGATCGATCAACAATAATGATGATTTTTTTTTTTGTAACCATAACTTCTTCTTCTTCACAGTTTATCATGGAGGTGATCGGTGATGATCACTCTGTAACTTCTCCAGAAAAAAGTTTCGAAGTCAATAAGCTTGAGGAGGCTGGTGCACATGAGGAGGTAATGGCTAAAATTGATCTCCCACTCCGTGAAGTCGGTCGTGCTATACAAGGGATGTCCATTCTGCACCTGCGTATTACCAGGGGACGTATCTGTGCGCTTTCAGCTGCAATCGATATGGAGGAGCAATGGAGGCGCGATGAAGCATTGCGAGAACCAACAAGCGCGAGAGCTGAGAGATTTGCAGCACGGCTAAAGAGGCGGAGGTTTGAACACAAACGGCCTCTCGATGAAGATAAATGTGATTATCCAATCCATGATGGCGTGATAATCCTCGATTCTGACACAGACGAACCTGAGTGTCTGAAAGTACTCAACACAATTCCTAACGCTGTCATGGATCTTGAGGAAGATGTGGAAGTTGTCTCTGTTGATGTTGTTGAGGCGGATAGCGTTGCTGCATAAATATCCAAACCGGAAGCTGAGGCAGATCCGGAGGAAGAAGCAGTAGCGGTCCACGAGGCGATGGTGTTGAAGCAGGTCCTAGCGGTGGTGTAGGCGCGGTCGACCTTCTTGATGGCTAAACCTCTTTGCTTCTTTTTCTCTTTTCAAATATATTACTGTAATTTGTGTACATCTTCCTTGTACTCAGTGGCGGCTGAGTTCAAGATCTTCTTCTTTTGTTTGCTTGTTTGAATAAAGGTTTTTATGTTATCATCTTTCGTAAGACTACATCTGAACCTTTTCAGGCACAATGGTGTGCCTTCATATGTATGTGATTTTTCATGACAAAAGAAATAATGCCATAATGGAATACCACGGACATGTATGTGCTCCTGACGTGAGATCTCCCTGGTCTTGCTGGGATAAATGTCCCAAAGCATCTTCTTTTCTGCACATATTCTTGACTTCTTACGAAATGTTTGCTTAGGGTTTCCTTCATGGCTTGCTCTAGTGGGTTGATTTAGGCTGACTCAGGATTTTGTGTCTTCCTTTAGGGGGTAAAGAAGTTCTTAGATGGAAATAATATTTCAATTAACTTGAAAATTGAACATTGAAACCCTAATTATGAATGCAAGTATTGCAATCATTTTCTGGAGGAATTACAAATATGGTATGAAAAGGTAATTGTATAAGAAACACGCTGGAGGAAATAGCACAACGTTTTTTTTTTAAAGTGTGGAGGAAGCTGGAAAGTGGTAGCACAACGTCTTAAGTATGTTAGGGTTTGAGCCATTGTGAGTGAATTGTTACGCCTTCCATCTTGTCAGCGTTGATGAGCTTACAGTAGCCGCCTAGGATAACATCTGCTACCAGGTATGGTTCATCCTCTCTTTCGGTGGGCGAGTCAGGTGGAGTGGTCATTTTCACTGTCATGCTCCCAGCCTTGAATGTAGTCATCTTCGTCACCAGATCTCCAATTCCAAATGGGTTTGGGCGTGCAGATACTTGGACCTTATCCTTATCGTCTTTGATCGAGACAACCTCTAAGCTCTTTATAAAACGTTTGAAGGGGCCGGCCTCCCATTCACATCTCCTAGCCGGGGTTGGTTTGTTGGTTGGAACCAGTCCCCAGGACTTGTCAGAGTGAGGAGTGATTGGTTGCAAAAAGGGTTGCATGGTGAGACTTACTTGAGCTCGGAACCTCTTAATGTATGCTGATGGGATCTCTCCAGGAAGTTGTGTCACGTTGGCAATCTGCAGGTGCGGTAACAGACAGTCTTCAGATCCGGACGACTTGTTGGAGATTCTTTCGGGTATTGTATCCGGTAGAGGACAAGCTCCTAGCGTTGCCTTGTTGTCATGTATCCAAGAGCGTCCTAGGACCATGTCATAATTGGCATGCTCTTTGACTGTGTAGAATCTTGCTTGCGTCGAGGCATCACCCAATTTGGCTTCAAGATCGATGTATCCATATGCATCTCCAAGTTCTACCTCCAGATTCTTAATCACAGTTGGTCTGCGAGTGGCTTCTTGCTTTGAAATCCTTGCTGCCTTCAAGGTCTTGACAGTGATGATGTTGAATTCAGAGACCGTATCAATCAATGTGCTATCGAACTCAACATCCTTCAAACGAGCGACGGTTAGGAGTCCCCAGTTTCCCTTGCTTGCATCTTCCAGTAAAGACTAAGGTTTCGAGACCGCTTCCTTTTCTAGATACAAATGCTTGCCTGAGACAACGCGGTTGAGGGCTGCAAATATGTCCTGACGCTGCGCCTTGGAGAAATATAAAATCTCGCACAAACGTTCCATTATAGATTGTACAGTCTTGCGAACAGAATCCCCGAAAATCATGCAGTTCCTGATAGGGAGAGGATCTCTATTAACACCTTCGTTTCCAAGATGGAGTTCTCCTGCCTCTATCTTTTCTTTGAAGATTTTTTTCATCCCGTTGCAGTCTTTGGTCGGATGATGGACAAACCTATGGTAGCGGCAGTACTTGGGGTCCACCATGTATTTCTCAATTGGCGGGCGTCTGATAGGAGGCAGCTTGATAGCATCATCTTGAATCCATGCCTCCAAGAGTTCCGTTACTTCACTCATGGGGAATGGGAAGCCCGCATCTTCGGTGTCTTGTGCAGGAGTCTTTCCTGTTCCTTTTTGAGACGAGGTCGTGTGTGCTGGAGCCGCATGCTTGGGTTGTCGTTCCGTTGCTGGAGCTTTCCTTTTTCCTCCTTTGCCTACCACGCTCACAGAAGGACCGGTATTGTATTGCTTGTTCGTGAGACGCCTGCTTCCTCGACTCTCACGTGGATCTTCGTTTCGAACAACCCTGGTTCTCTCTAGCAATGCTGGGGCAGTTGTGGATGAACGCTTGGCATCTTCATGGAGTTCGGAGAACGTCTGAAACCCAGTTCTCCAGTAAAGCGCGGTATATGGGTATCATCCCGTTGATGCACAGTTCTACCAACTGGCGTTCCGTGATGTTCGGATCATGACAATATAGTGCTTGAGTTCTGAACCTCTTGACGAAGTCGTTCGGATGTTCGTTGTTCCGCTGAGAGACTCTCCCCAGATATGAAAAGGTAATTTGCTCGGACACGAAGAAGTAATTTTTATAGAAAGCGTTGACCATCTCGTCCCAATTGGATATGCTGTTAGGCGCGATGCTGTTATACTAGGTGTACGCCCTCCCCGTAAGTGATTTCGAGAATTCTTTCATACGGAGAACACGATTGTATTCATGCTCTCCCAAAGATTCTAAGAATCGAGGGATGTGTTCATGAGCGTTACAAGTACCATCGTATAGGGAGAACTGAGGAGAGGTGTATCCTCTTGGAAGAGGAATTCGTTGCACATCTTGAGGGTACGGCGACTGATGTTGGTGCGCCTCCATCATGTTTCTTTTGCCTCGGTTTTGGAGAAGTCGTTCCAGGTCTTCACGCGTGATGAAGTTGGATGGCCGGTCCATCTCCCTTGGGCGTTCAGGAGAAACACGATCTTCTTCGATCATGTGGGTCTGAGTGGAAACGCCTGCTCTGGATGTATTGAAGGCATCCCTTGCTGGCTCCATGGGTCGCCGTGAGTCTTGTGGAAATCTTCAGTTAAGGTATTAAGAAAAGTGAGTACCTCTTTCTGAGTTGCAGCCATATCCGTTTGAGTCTTAGAAAGAGATTTCTGCCTCTCCATCAAGTCTGCGATGGTAATAGGAGATGGTCCTCCTCTTTCTCCTCCGGCTCCTCGTCCTGATGAAGGAGTGGAAGTTGTTGCTCTGGTGATCGCCTGAGGCGTTACACTTGAGGCGGTGCCAGGATTTGCGGATGCTCTGGCTCTGGTGATAGGAGGCGTTACGCTTACTGGGACCTCTCCTGCTCCGCTGGCATTGGTAGTAGAAGAGACGACTCCATGAGATGTATTGACTACAGTAGCTCCACTAACAGGTACATCAATATTGAGAGTGTTATCTGCACTAGCTCCGTCAGAATTGATTGTTAATCCTGACCTAAGTTCTACCATTTTGAAACAGGTTGATGATTGAATTGAATCTAAGATCTACCCCTTCGAAATTGATAAAATTGAATCATATTTTGAAGAAATTGACTTTACAACCGAGATATTAACCTCCCAATATGGTCGCCAATTGTTATGGGTGAAAACTATTTCTGCCGGTTTTGGTAATTTGGGGTGTGTGAATGAGAAATGAATTTAAACCCTAAAAAAATGCACTGCACGGGAGTGCTTGTGATTCGAGAAATCAATTTGTAAATTCTGGCCTAAACCAAGAAATGGCCGTTCCAGACTTGGTTCGGTCACAAAGTGAAGGAGCTGGGGTTGATCTTAGGGAGGGAAGCGAAGAAGGTGTTGAGATTGTGAAGGTGTTGGCTGTGTATGACTTGTCTCAAAAAACTGAATTGTCTTGCAGAATGTAAGCTACCAGTTCTGGTGTTTGGATACGATTATATCAACACTTGGTTTCTGTTTTGTTATCTTGTTCGGAAATAGGGAGGAGAACCTATTTATACAAGTCATTGCGCCTAACCTACGTTTCTCATGGGAAGTGGATGAAGTGGAGTGATCGAGTAGTGGAATCGTGGTAATTGTCACACGATCAGGTAAAGCCCACTTCTCCCATCATCACTAACCGTCCATGACTTCCTGACACGTTCTTATGATGGCGCGTTATGCGCTGCACGCTGTAAACCGCCAGACCAATACCCCAGTAAGTATCCCCCAGTTTGTGACATGATTAATGTCTCGAGTGTGTGGATCATGGGACCCACAAAAGGTAGCATGTGATGGTAGACTAAATAACTAAGTTATTTAGGAAGTCGATATTTATGAAATATCGTGTGTATTCTATGCATGTAATGCATCGAATATATTCAACACGTATGAAGCATCGCTATTTAAGGCATAACGGAGTAAGTCGCAGAAAATAGCATCACGTCCAGCCATCTTCGAGTGATCGTTTGGAGGCTGTACAGGTAAGCCCTGACTTGGCTGATCACTCTGTGTGGAAGAGTGGTGGACTGTGATCGTGGTGATACCTCACTGGTCGCCTAACTCCTGCCTTAGGCTGTCCGTCCAAGCTGGTGAAGTTGGACGGACGAGATGGCTAGCGACCCACATCTGCGACCGTCGGATTAGGGTTTAGGAGGTGCTTGAACACCAACCTTTAGCTTGGTCGAATCCAAGCATGGGACACGTTTTTGGCAGGGCCGATTGGGCATGTTGGTGTAGGTGTCTGTACCTCACTGTCCCATGGAGATGCGATCTAAGCCACTCAATTTGTATAACAAACAGGAGTGGTTGAGATCGATTTGCGACAGAAATCCCTTGCCGCAAAGGAATTGAAGACCGCACGTCGTGCCTACTTCGGGTGCGCGTTTCGAGACGACCAACCATGGTCGGTCTTGGCCGATCAATCAGGCATGCAGTCGGCAGGCCCGTCTACACGTCTATTGAAAACGCGCGGCCATGCCTAGTTTGGGCGCACAAATCGAGACGACCAACCATAGTTGGTCTTGACCGATTAGTCATGTCTGTAGGCGGGCCCACGATGATTGTGTTGACATGCTCTGGGCCCTTTGAATCTACATCTACACCCTCCGTCTATACCTGCGAAGATGGATAGTTGAGACTGATTTGCGACACATGTGATGTGCCGCAAACCCTAATTAGGGTTTCACGTCCACGCTGCTTTGGCTGGACGAATTGGCAATCCACGCTTCTCCTTTGGGGAGGCCGACCATGTGGGGCCCACGTTGGGCTGGTGGTGAACCGCCAATATCTTCCTGGTGGCTATGGGTCCGATCTAAGCCATCCAATCATGCTGGTGAAATTGGATGGTCGTGATCAATTTGGGACCTTTAGTGGAATTTCCTGCGACCCTCAATTCTTCACGCTGACACAACTTCGGACAATCGTATATTGCAATCTGGTCAGGTTAAGGAAGAGTCGGTCATGCAGGTCGGAAGAAGGTCTGCCGGTGTACACCACGGCGCTTGTTCGACCGGCTTTGGGCTGATCTACGCCGTCCAACCACGCCGGTGAAGTTGGACGGACGTGATGAACTTGAGACTGCCATAGGCGACCTTTGTTTGTACGATTCCTCTAAGCTGCTCCATACCAGTCTAGACATCCAACTTCAGGCTGGTGTTCGGTGGTAGTTTGGGAGGCATGGTAGGTATTCGACCGACCAGGGCATAAATGGGCCCGCTGGTGGTCATTAATGTAGTAGCATGCTCCTGCTGAGGATCGTCTAGGCTGGTTAAATCATACGGCCAACTTGCGTGGCCATGATTGTTTCTGAGATTTATATGGTCAGTACAGATTCAAATATGCTTAATCGGGCTAGTATAACACACCGAGAGTTGTAGCCTGTACAGGTATTTCGTGCATGCCTCATTAGTGACACTTGGAGATTCGTGTTACTCTGTTGAGAGTAACACTCAGTCGTCATGCCGCACCAATAATGAGAGTTCAGTGGGAACAACACATGAAATACAAGGATGGTCATGATGCCATAAATTCATAGGGTACATAGGATTGTTGCTACATGCTCCAGTCTAAGTAAATTAGCGAAGTGAAGAAGTATTCATCATTTTATCAGTGGCTTTATCCTTTGCAGGATATCAGCGCATAATTTTGGCTTTTACAATTTTAGTCTTAAATGAAAATCCACCATCAACAACAACTTTGTTCTTAGCTCTGCAGCGTACCCAACTCTTCCTTCCCTCTCTGTGACATCCCAACAGCTTAAATAATCCCACAGTCTCTTCAATCCCATAACAATTAATCCAAATAATTTTCATGCAGTCACGGAAATAAAAATATTTTCCCTTTTTTACTTCTACACGGCTTTTGCTGCTGTCGGATATCTTCTACACGCTGTCACCTTCTGTCGAACTCCAGCAAACTCGTGAAAACACTCACTTGCCACACTCAGTCTCAACCAAATCCCGAGCTATCTTCACGTAGATAATCACTTGCCCTGTTTTGATCCAACCGAAGAATCATCCCTTAATTATAGAATCTAAAGCAGTTACCACCTTCTGTTGACCGTGACAGCTCGTCCTCAAACAAATTCGGCAAGAAAATCTCACCAAATCTGCTCGAGCTTAATGCAGAAAATCCTACCATGCACGTACTCACCATTTCCTTATTTCCGACGAAATAGCCCAAGTTAATCTGTTTAAACAGACATACCAACCATGTTTAATAAAAACATGATATTCTATACTAGTTCCAGCTATTTAATCTCCTTCAAACCCGTCCAGAAATCGATTCACAAACATCGCAGGTGAGAACTTCTTTTCCCGCCAAAATTAGAATTTGAATAATGAAGATGGTGTCCCCTTAACCAAACCGTGGGTGCCTTTAGCATATGCGGTGATCTGGGGTGTGAATATCAGGTGATTGCCCCTTAGTAAATGAGGTGCCCCTTATCCAAATTAGGGTTCCGTTTAGCAGTTGTCCTCTGGTGGTGCGCCGAGTAAACTTTCGAACCGAATTTTCCAAAAATGTTTATTTCGCAAAAGTACCTACAAACACAGAAAACACTATAATCAGTACAATATCAAGTACCAACAATACAGAAAATTAAGAACAACTTAGACACAAAAATGTGTCTATCACCTACTACAAACTAACTTCGGTCTGGATTGTAGTTGAACCCCAATCAATCTTACACTGATCCAAGGTACAGTTGCGCTCCTTACGTCTCTGATCCCAGCAGGATACTACGCACTTGATTCCCTTAGTTGATCTCACCCACAACTAAGAGTTGCTACGACCCAAAGTCGATGACTTTAATAAACAAATCTGTCTCACACAGAAAAGTCTACGGGAATAGATAAATTTGTCTCCCACAGAAATACCTAAGAGTTTTGTTCCGTTTTTTGATAAATCAAGGTGAACAGGAACCAATTGATATACCAGACTTATATTCCCGAAGAACAGCGTAGAAATCTCAATCACCTCACAATAATCTTAATCGACTAGCGAAACAAGATATTGTGGAATCACAAACGATGAGATGAAGGTGTTTGTGACTACTTTTATATCTTGCCTATCGGAGATATAAATCTCAAGCCAATCTTACGATTGCACTCAATCACGATAGAAACAACAAGATCAGACCACGCAACTACAAAGAAAATAGTTGGGTCTGGCTTCACAATCCCAATGAAGTCTTTAAGTCGTTAACCTACAGGGTCTCGAGAGAAACCTAAGGTTAAAGGAGAATCAACTCTAGCTTACACAACTAGTATCACACAGGAGGTATGGGGATTAGTTTCCCAGTTGCTAGAGTTCTCCTTTATATAGGCTCCAAATCAGGGTTTGCAATCTAAGTTACCTTGGTAACAAAGCATTCAATATTCACCGTTAGATGAAAACCTAATTATATTCAAGCTAATATCTTTCAACTGTTAGATCAAACTTAGCTTGTTATACACAAATGAAATGTAACTTCGTTTAGGTTTAAGTAATCGTACCTAAACGTGTACACTTAGTTGGTTCAACAATAGTTAACCAATGGTTATCCATATGAGCACTTTCATATCAACCTTATTCATCTTCACTATAACTAGTTCAAATGACTCAAATGAACTAGTTAGAGAGTTTTTCAATTGCTTAGATCTCATAGAAGTATACAAGACACAAGCGAAGCAAAATCAGTTTTGATTCACTCGAATCGATTCATGAACATTATAGCCACGGTTTTCGAAGATTGCATTCCTTAATATATATATAAATGTTTTAGTTCATGAATAAACTGTAGTGATATACACTACAAATTAGTACAGAAACAACTCGGAATCTCTAAGGATAGAGATTAGACTTGGGAGAGAAGAGAATTTGGGGGAGAAAACCAGATTTAGATTAACAAATTTTTCATGACTCTGAATGAGTCAATTACATGCTTTATAAACCACACACAATGCACACAAGGGAGGCACGTGCGGGAGACACTACTCGACAACTGAAAAACTAACCCCACTAGCAGGGGTGCCCTAGAAGAATAAAACAGGTGGCCTTTAGCAAACATAGGCTAACACATAAACAAACAAGGGGGTTTATGAAAAATCCCTCTCCTTATGAAGATTCTTGCCCTCAAGAATCAGTTTTGGAAACTGCAATTCCATATAATGCTTGTCCTCCCAAGTAGCTTCATCAACAACAATTCCTTCCCACTAGAGAAGAATTTGAGGCACAACTTGGGAATTCTTCTTTATCACCCTAGTATTCAGTACCTACAATGACTTCATCTTGAGTTCTCCTTCTTTAGTTGTGGCTGGCAGGTTTGTTTGTGGCATAACTCCAACCCCTAACTTAGGTTTGAGCTGAGACACATGGAATGTTGGGTGAATCTTTGACCCTTCTGGTAACTTCAACCTGTATGCCACTTTTCCAACCTTCTCTTCTATTTTATAAGGTCCAAAAAATTTAGCATAGAGTTTTAAATTTCTCCTCACCTGAACTGAGGACTGTCTGTAAGGCTGTAAGCGCAAATACACCCAATCTCCCACCTCAAATGACCTTTTTGACCTCTTTTTGTCAGCTTGATTCTTGATTTTGTGTTGTGCCATCTCCAGAGCCTCTTTCAGCAGTGACTTCATGTCTTGCCTCTGTTCAAGATAGTTATCCACTTCAGCACTAACTCCCTGCTTTGAGGTAGAGATTCCAAACTGGGGAGGAGCATATCCAAACAAGGCTTCAAAAGAGGAGAGTTTTAGGCTTGTATGATAGCTAGAGTTATACCACCATTGAGCCATGGATATCGATGACACCCATTTGCTTGGCTTGAATCTGTTCATGCATCTTAGATATGACTTTAGGCAGGCATTTACCCTTTCAGTCTGCCCATCAGTCTGAGGATGATAGGCAGTACTTAAGTGTAATGTTGTTCCCAATCTAGTAAATAGGGCCTGCCAAAAGTTACTCACAAATACAACATCTCTATCTGAAATTATGGATTTAGGGAGACCATGCATTTTGCAAATATTGTCCATATATACCTTGGCTACAGATGATGATGTGTAAGGATGACTTAATGCTAAAAAATGGCTGAACTTTGTAAATTTGTCTACCACCACCAATATTACTTCCCTTCCTTCAGACTTTGGCAAACCAGTTATGAAGTCCATGCTAATATGCTCCCATGCTTCTCCTGCTACTGGAAGTGGCTGCAGCAAGCCAGCTGGTGCAGTATTGAAACCCTTGTGTTGCTGACGGACTTCACAAGTGCTCAGCACCTCCTTAATGTCATTTTTCATTCCTGCCCAGAACAAGTAGAGTTTGGCCCTTTGGTAGGTAGCTTGAATTCCAGAATGTCCACCTATGCATGAAGAGTGACTTGAGTAAATGACTTTCTGCCTTAGACCTCCTCCTTGGACAATGTAGATTCTGCCCTTATACCTTAGTAACCCATGTTGATAAGTAAAATCACTCTCCTTGGGTTCTTGCAAGGTGAGCTGTGGAATCATATTCTCAACAACCTGGTCATTTTTGTAGCTTTCTTGTACCTCCATCAACCAATTTGGCTTCAAAAGAGTTAAGCTCTGACAATGGGACTCTCCCTCCAACTGTACTCTTGATAGTGCATCAACGACCAAGTTTTCAGAACCCTTTTTGTACTTCGGCTCATAGTCATATCCCAATAGTTTGGCTAACCATTTCTGTTGCAGTAAAGAATGCACCCTATGCTCCATGAAGTATCTGATGCTTTGATGGTCAGTGTAAATAATAAACTTGTTGCCCAATAAATAGGACCTCCACTTATTCACTGCCATCACCACTGCCATTAGCTCTTTTTCATATATTGACATATCTAGAAACCTTGGTCCCGTGCCTTTGTTGTAGTAAGCTATGGATCTACCCTCTTGCATCAAAACTGCCCCTACTCCAGTGTCACAGGCATAAGTGGAAAGCTCAAATGGTTTGTTAAAGTCTAGTAATACCAGTATTGGGGTGGTTGTAACTGCCTTCTTGAGTCTCTCAAAGGCCTCTTGAGCTGAGTTGTTCCATTGGAAGCTGTTCTTCTTCAATAATTCTGTAAGTGTGTAGATGGGGAAAAACGATTTGCTGGTTTTTAAGAAATTAAGGAGAGGACCGTACGGAGGAGACTCCTCGAACCGAGCGAAATGTTAAACCTCACACAGATGCATCGCTGCGAAGGGGGTGATTTAGATTCGAGAGATCAATCTGTAGTACTCTAGCCTAAATCAAGACAATGACCGTTCCAGAATAAATTCGGTCACAAGAGAGGATGGGTTGATCTGTATGAGGGAAGATGAGAAATGTATGGAATCAATGGTAATCAAAGATTGTGGGTGTGTGAATTCTGAAGACGATAAGCTCTGAGTGATTGAAATTTCTCAATTGAGAGTAGTTGCTCAATTGATGAGTTGATGATCTTGTGTTGTCAGTTTTATGTGAGATTGATGATACTGATGATGATTCAATCATGATTCAGAGAATTATTTATATTGCTGGAATTGTAGACACCATGATTCCATGAAGTGTGACAGTTGATAGAATCAAGGAGTGGGGAAGTGGAGATCGTGTTTGAAACCAGTTGCTCAACGTGTGGAGACTTGGTCGATTTTCCACCCACTACCTCGTGAATTCCTTCAACTGATTGCACGACTTGCTCACATTCCATCGTGTGTTTGAACACACGTGCCGTAGACCGCCAGACCAAAATCCTAAGTGATATCCCCCCAAGTGACACGATTGACGTCTCGTGGTTTGTTAGTCAATTGATGACTTCGTGGTTTGATGGGACGATGAGTCCATCTATTCGTTGAGTTGAACATGATGTTATGAAACTCGTGAATTGAACATGTCATGAGACAGAGGTATAGTTCTTAAGATGAAGTGAGCAAGTATTGCTCATTCGGTGGATCGTTGAATATTGATTGTTGTACCAATATTCCTTGGTTTAAACAAATATTTATCATCTGAGCAAGTATTTCTCATGAATTGTTGAATATTTGATCGTCTGAGCATGTGTTGCTCGTCTGATGGATTATTGACAGCGTACCAAAAATATTAATTAGAATACCGGTCGTTGAACCGAGCATAATTAATAAAATTAATGACCATGAGGTCGTCATAAAAGAATCTGGAATGATGATCCTTGGATTCAGAAACCCTAATTTGATCAATTGATGATCAATTCATGGTTCGTCAGAATTTCAACCATGGGACGAATGAGGGAGCGACTACATGGGACCGTGGATCAACCATGTAGTGTCCATATGCTCACGTGAGCAAATACGAAGAAATACTGAAGAGTTGACGATTTGTTGGTGAAATAATGAGTAAATGCTGGTTTAATCATTTATTCGAAAATGCTCGTCTGAGCCTTAGGTGAGAAAGCCTAATTAATTATGACGAGGCGAGGGACCGACCATGGAGTCATGAAACCGGCCCTGGGTTGTCCCGTGACCGCCTGACGATCACTCCATGAAAATCCAAAGTGTTTGGGAGAGTTTTGGACCTAATACGAGCAATTGTGCAAATTAGGTCAAAACTGTGAAAATTGATGGGACCGGCTTCCGTGAGACAAAGAGCCAATCTTGGTCGGCCAAGATAGCGTGCTTGTGTCCCCAAGGCGTCCGCGTCTCAGTCCTGAGAATTTTGATATTTTCTGGCGTGCAATTGAGCATCCATTCGAGAAAATATGCCAAAATTAGGGTTTCGACGAAACTGAGGAAAACACCATGAGATGATGAAAAATAATTATAAAATAAGGAATGAGGAGGCGTGGGACCGCGTGGTTAAGGCTTGGTCGGCCGTTCGTCACCACGGTCCCGTGGTGCCTTTTCCTTAATTTTATAATATTTTGATGATTTTATGAAAAATTCATGAATTTTGAGAAATTTGATGAATTTTGGGAGTTTCCATGAATTAAAGGAGTTTTCATGAGTTCAAGGAAGCAAAAGATATTAAAATAATAAAACAAGGGTGTGTGGGACCGTGGAAGGCATAGCCGGCCGGCTAGGGCCTGGTCCCACGAGTTTCCCTAATTTTATAATGATTTTATGAAAAATTCATGAATTTTGAGAAATTTGATGAATTTAGGGAGTTTCCATGAATTGAAGGAGTTTTCATGAGTTCAAGGAAGCAAAAATATTAAAATAATAAAAAACAAGGGTGTGTGGGACCGTGGAAGGCATGGTCGGCCGGCTAGGGCCCGGTCCCACGAGTTTTCCTAATTTTTTAATTTTTTAGGTATTTTGATGATTTGAGGGAATTTTTCCTAATTTGAGAGAAATACCATGAAATCAAGAAATTTGATGAATTCAAGGAAAACTAATAATAAAATAATAAAACAAAGGGGTGTGTGGGACCGGCTAGGGCATGGCCGGCCGGCCAAGGCCCGGTCCGACAAGTTTTCATAATTTATTTTATTTTATTATTATTTGATGATTTGTGCAAAATACCATGAAATCAAGGAGTTTTTTCATGAAATTAGAGAAATAATAATAATAATAAAATAATAAGGAACCATGGGTGTGGGGACGGTTGGGACCAAGGCATGGCCGGTTGGCCAATGGTCACGCCCCACACTCCTTTCCTTAATTTTATATTATTTTTTATGGATTTATGGAAGTACCATGAAACCGAGGAGTTTCCTCAAGACGAAGGAGATTTGATAAAATGAGAGAGTTTTCATCAAATCATGGAAAATAATAAAAATGCATTAAAAATATAAAACTGGCGTGGGATTGACCACGACACGGTCGGTCGGTCGTGTGTCCGTGCTCCCAGCACCCTGGTCAATAGTTTAATTATTTATTATTTTCTTCTCTATTTTGCATAGGTTCATCGTTTCGTTGTATTTTTGAAATACTCGTTCGTGCAGTGACCGTTAGTGTATCATCGTTGAATACACCTTCACCATTTGAATCGGGGCTTACTTAGAGGTAGCTCAGACGCCCGGTTGTTGATTATTTATTACTAATTGTGGAATTCAGTGGAGAATAATTCACAAAACTAAGTACTAAGATGTTTATTATTAATTCATAGGATCAGCTGAGGATTCGACTACGAATTCAGAATAATAAAGTGAGCATTACCATTCCATGGGATTGTAGATTCGACCATAGAATCGGAGTAATTAAGATTTATCTATTACCATTTATGAGACCAGTTGTGGATTCGATCATGAAATCAGAGTAATGAGATAATATATTTATTGCTATTCTATGAGATCAAGCCGTGGATTCGATCATAGAATCATAACAATTGTTATTGCCATTCCATGGGACCAGTCGTGGATTCGGCCATGGAATAGGAGCAATTGTAATTAGGAATAATTAGCTTTGTGTCTTTATACTAGCAGAGCAAGCTGTCTAGGAGCATTAATTATCCCGATATGATCTTGCCGGTAAGTCATATCCTTTATATAGTCAGGGTAAACTTGTTGTTTGTTCCTGAAGACGTTATCGCTCTATACTAGCAGAGAAAGCTGTCTAGGAGCCGTCCATCACGTGATGCTATATAGAAATAATCACTGAAAGTATTCAGTATTCCTGAGATATGCCGTTGTCCGGTCATGAGACTACATATCCACATGTACTCTGAGAGAAAGTACTCTCCGTTGAGAATTCAATGAGAGAGCCGTGTCTCGATACTCACGTCTAATTGCTGAATCAGATCTTCGTATAATTATGAGTTTACAATTTTATCCTTTGTCGAAAATCCACCATCTACAAAGTGGTTTAGCAATAACCCCATAATTCCTTACAAACTTTCTATAATAACCTGTTAATCCCAGAAGACCCTTTAAATCCTTGACAGTTTTTGGAGTAGGCCACTTGATCATGCTGTCAATTTTTGTTGGGTCTGCAGCTACTCCTTCCCCTGAAATAATGTGCCCCAAGTATTCTAATTGATCTTGACCAAAGGAACATTTACTGATCTTTGCAAATAGTGAGTGGTCCTTGAGAGTTGCTAGTGTAAGCTGTAGATGTTGTAAGTGAGACTCCATGTTGAGGCTGTAGACCAATATGTCATCAAAGAAAACCAGGATAAACTTCCTTAAGTAAGGCCTGAACACATCATTCATAAGTGTTTGAAAACTGGCTGGGGCATTTGTCAGCCCAAAAGGCATGACTAAGAACTCATATTGTCCATGGTGTGTCTTAAATGTTGTTTTCTGAGTATCAGCTGGATAAACCCTTATTTGATGGTACCCGCCCTCAAATCTATCTTGGTGAAGACCTTAGCACCTTTCAGCTCATCCAAAATCTCTTCAATAACATGAATGGGGTATTTGTCCTTAACAGTTAACTCATTCACCTTCCTGTAGTCTACACAAAATCTCCAGCTGCCATCCTTATTTTTATCTAATAATATAGGTGAAGAGAAAGGGTTGTTACTAGGTTTAATCACTACAGACTTCAGCATTTCTTGCACCAACTTCTCAACAACTTCTTTTTGGACATATAGTATTCTATAGGGTCTCTGATTTGGAGGTGTGGCATTAGGGTGTAAGGGTATGTGGTGGTCATGGAACCTTTGAGGGGGTAAAGAAGTAGGTTCTTGAAATATGCTAGAATAGGTTGAGAGTAGAGGTTTAAGAACTTCAGGTGTTTGTGGATGTATCTCCTCAGCTGTGATGCAGAACAACTGTCCCATAACCCATGAGTATTCTTCTTGATGAACTTATGGCATGCTTTAGCAGTCATAGCAAAAATCCTTGCTTCCATCTTTCATGAATGAGATAGTTAGTTTAGTAAAATCAAACTGAATGGGGCTGACATTTCTCATCCAGTCTACTCCTAGAACCATATCACAACCACCCAAGGATAAGAGCCTTACATCTGAAGTAAATTGATGGCCATGCATACTCCAAGAGAACTGTGGGCATTTAGCATCACTAAGTACCTTATTACCATCAGCCACATCAACTGGGAGAGAAGCTGTGGGCTCAATCAAGGTTCCACTCAGTCTTTCCACTTCAGGGTCTAAGAAACTGTGGGTACTCCCACTATCAAGCAGAATGGTAAATCTTCTCTTATTCCTAGTGAGCCCTTGAATTTTGATAGTATTATGAGACACATTTCCAGAGAGAGCATGTAAAGATATTTCTACCTCTTCTTCCAGTTCTTGGATCAGTGGAGCACTTTCCGGTGAATTACCTTCAGAGCTAGCGGCCTCTTCTTCTTCTCCCACCAGCATGTAAAGTTGTTGTTTAATACATTGTGGCCCTTCTGGAATACTTCATCACAATTATAGCAGAGTCCTTTCTCCCTTCTTGCCCTCATCTCAGCATATGTTAACTCCTTAATGGTGGGAAATTGTGGGCTCAAACTCCCTCTTGGAGAAGGTGAATTTGATTTAGGGGTAGTGACAGAGCTTCTAGAACTGCTTCCACCCAATGTGAGTGGAGAAATTTTGGAAACAAACTTAGCCTTCTTAGCTGTTTTTTCAAGCAAGGCTTCCTGCATCCTAGCCAAATAGATTGCCTGATTCAGAGAGGATTGAGAGTGCATTTGAACTGTCATTCTAATCTCCTCCTTTAATCCACTGATGAAGCTAGATGTGAAATATGACTCAGTTAAATATGGGTTCTTAGCTAACATGAGGGCCTTAAGTTCCTCAAATAGTTCTTGATACTCAAGTACAGTACCCTATTGAAACAATTTATTGAATTCTCCCACTATGTCATCATGACCAAGCTCCTGAAATCTAAAATTCACATCAGTGCAAAACTCTTTCCACAATATCAATTCCTTATTCACTTGGTAATCCTGGTACCACACATCAGCTTTACCATCTAGATATAGGGAAGCCAACGTTACCTTCTGCTCCTCATCCATAACATGTAACTGAAAGAACTTATTGCATTTTCTAATCCAAGACATAGGGTTATTCCCATCAAATCTAGGAAACTCTATCTTTGGTTTATGAGAATGTGAAACGGGATTAATGAGTATATGTCTGTCACCTTCAGCTTCAGGACCTTTTCCACCAGTTTGGGTTGTTCGATTGAATGGGGTGTCTAGCAATCCTTCACCAGATCTGTGTTGATTTAGGATCTTAGCCTCCAATGAAGCCATCTGAGTCTCAAACAAACTCCCCAGACTTGATAGTAGCGATAAAGACTGCTGAGATTCATCCATATTCTTGCTCAATTCTTTAAAACCTTCACTCTGCTCTTTAGATAATTCATTAACCCTTTTGTTGAGGGCGTCAAATTCCTTTTGGGTTACCATAATTACACAGGAACACTCGAGACCGAGTGCTCTGATACCAATTGTAGTGATCTACACTACAAATTAGTACAGAAACAACTCGGAATCTCTAAGGATAAAGATTAGACTTGGGAGAGAAGAGAATTTGGGGGAGAAAAGCAGATTTAGATTAAAAAAAAATTCATGACTCTGAATGAGTCAATTACAGGCTTTATCAACCACACACAATGCACACAAGGGAGGCACGTGCGGGAGACACTACTCGACAACTGAAAAACTAACCCCACTAGCAGGGGTGCGCTAGAAGAATAAAACAGGTGGCCTTTAGCAAACAGAGGCTAACACATAAACACACAAGGGGGTTTATGACACAAACCTAACCTACCTAAGTATGCGAACAGGTACGCGTACTTAAGTAACCGGATTGAGTTTGTTTTCAATTCCAAACTCCATCAGAAATTCACGGACGTGAACTTTCCACCAGTTGCGTACGGGTACGCATACTGTCCCGGATTTCCAACAACCGCCAGTACGCGTACGGGTACGCATACTTTGGGTTCCCGGTTTTGGACTTTTACACAAATGTGAAAACACACTATGCTTATATCCAAATATGGTTACACGTTCTAAACTCTCACTTCAATCATTGAAACTTTCTTAGAGGATGTTATATAGTTGTTATTCACAAACTATTTTTCATCAAAGCGATTTTCAAGTTATTGAAATATTCAACATAACTTTCGTCACGAGTAAAGATGAACTTGGCCAAAACGAAAGCTTACCAACACATATTTCGAGAAATAGATAAGCGAGATAAACTTGTCTCGAAATAGCAAATGTGTATAATCGAAGTATATATAGCAATGCGACTTTTGTCTCAAGATAGGAGATAAAATAGATAGACTTTTGAGTGATAGATAAGTGAAGGTCTCCACATACCTTTTTGTCGATGAAGTTCTAATAGTTCCTTGAGTAGTTCTTCTTCTTTGCATGATGAACGTCATGGAGTCTAGAGCTCAACTACATTTACTATCCTAGTCCGAGACTTAGCTATAAGTAGACTAGAAATCAAGACTTATAGTTTTGGCAACTAAACTTGACAAAGAAGCTTGAGATAGCAACGCTTGCGAGTTCGACGGTGCAGTGCTCTAACAATCTTCCCCTTGTCAATTTTAATGACAAAACTATCAATACATATAGAATACAAAATAAATAAACTTTGCAGCTTCTCATCCACATGTTTGATCTCCTTGGTTATTCAAAATTACTCGAAATCTTTGTCACTTCCAAGTACTCCAATGATTCCAAAGATATTCAATTCAACATCATCGTTGTTGAAGATCCGTATCCATAACAATGAGAAAACAAAATCTCTCAATCATTGCTATACAGTGTCATAGTATTATTACACATCATCAAAGTTCAATTGTATCACAACTTCGACAACAACACTATGGTGATATGTATCACTCCCCCTTAGTCAATACTTCATCTCACATGGAAACCACTCCCCCTTACATAATGATCCGAAAACCACATGTATTTGTAGTGTGAACTACACATTAATTCTCCCCATTTTTGTCAATAAAATTGGCAAAGATACGAAAACTAGTGGGATCCTAATGAAATTTCCATAGAGACACTTCATGACCAAAAGAAAGTACATATCAACTTTTTAGATGCAATCATTTAGCCGAAACTAAATGAATTCATCAAGGAGTTTATAAAGATACAAGATAACCACTATAATATTCCACGGCCGTACTCCTCACAAAGATTTGGCAATTAAGCACAAGTTCAATTAAGAACTCTCCCCCCATAAAATGTCATTCCCGAAAGAACAACAAGAGCGACCTTTCTTTCACAAGAAAATAAGGATTTCTTTGGATATTAACAAATCACATGAAACATAAATTTGTATCCAAAAAAACTCAATTAAATTAACCACAAGAGAACCCATGATTAATTTAATCGTAAATGCTCAGTAAGAGAACATACGGAGCGCACGATATTTACATAAAAAATATGGATCAGGGAAGATCAATACTGCAGAATAAACAAAGACTCATTCTATTCTTTATCAGCATTTGCACAATGACATATAATAGACATAATCTTTGTAGAAAAAAGCTCATCCTATCTTCCATCAATATTTGCATAATGACATAATAGGCTTATCTTTTGTTTGTCAAAAGTTCATTCAATCTTTTATCAATACTTGCATATCGACATATGAAAGACTTAACTTTTGACCATGTATGGGACAATCATAGTTCACGGACGTAAACAGACATATCCCATAACAAGTTGCAATATATAAAACCATAAAGATTAATACTGCACAATTATCTTCCAAATAAACTTTAGAATTTAAATAAATAAATCTAAAAACATTACAAGATGAAAACGTTGGATATAGATATGTGTAGTCACAGTAATGTCTATTCCAAACCCTAGTTATCCTTCTTAAAACACAAGAATAAATTCTCATATGAAGTTTCCTAGACAACAAAAAATCAACAAGCTAATAAACAAAGAAAGACTCCTAAACCACCAAACACGAACTGAAGTCAAAAAGACGGTTCGGAATCCTCACGAGCCTTGAGATCTTTGAGCTTGTGATTGACAGCATCCACTGCTTCTTCAGAGAAGATATCCTCATTGAGAAGTTCTTTAAAATGTGTCTTTATGAGACCAAGGTCAGAAGTAACCTTCAACTCAGTTCTTAACACATCAAGACTCTTCAAAGTATCAATGAGTTGCAGTTTTGCATTCTCAAAGTATTTAAGAAAATCATGAACCACTTCAGCAAAAACCATATCCTCATTCTCAATATCCTGATGTGTATAGGCATAGTAACATGAGACATTAGGATGATCATCTTCTACTAGGGTTATTTTCTTTCTCCCTTTGGACTCGAAACCAATACCTTTATCAAGAAAACCTCTTGCAAAGCCACCAGAGCATGAATATGAAGAGGAAGACATTCTTGACAAGACACAAAATAACCCATAGTATGCGTACACGACTCAAGGGTTTGGTATTTAAATGGTTTCTTAGAGAAGGTAACTTTTAGGGTTTCCAAAATTGATTCGTGACTGTAACACGGGTACCCGTACGAACGCAACTTGACCCAAAATAAAGACACACAAAAGGTCATATTCTTACGATATGACAGAATCTTTGTTACGTGAAAAATTTCACAGATTTTTTGGCTCAATAAATTTTACATTTTCATAGAGAAATAATTTAGAGCACAAAAGTAGCAGGAAACAAAGTTGCAACGAAGACTTCTTTAATAAAAAGAAAACAAAAGAAGAAGAACATCAGACACAACCAATACTCAAGAAAAGTTGTCTGCGGACAAAAGTTTAGCTATGGACGATAAGAA
Organism: Papaver somniferum; assembly: GCF_003573695.1. NCBI lineage: Eukaryota > Viridiplantae > Streptophyta > Magnoliopsida > Ranunculales > Papaveraceae > Papaver > Papaver somniferum. Next base: position 134,162,597 of record NC_039366.1, read on the forward strand.
AATAAGTCAAATAAGCAGAGAGAAATTTTTCCAACAATATACCTGATTATTAACACAACTTACTCAACATGATTTTTATGAGTAAGTTCTCAACCCTCGTGATTAATTAGTACAAGTATGAGCCTTAAGGTCATTAGAAGAAATGTGTTTACGGTTGAGTGTCTTTTTCCTTTCGAATCTAGGAAAGAATCCCTTTTGATGTGAAAAATTATCATAAAACTTACTGTAATCAAAATATGAGGCATAGTTTGAGTTCTTTCCAGAAGAATTTTGACTAGAGGAAGTTGACAGCCTATTGACAATTTCTTTATAACCTTCAATTTTCACCTTTAGGTTATTTTTCATATCATCACTTTTGCTCCCTTCTCCTGATACTCTGTCCACATCAAAAGTAACATTATCTCCCTTTTTGACAGAAGAAAATTCTTGATCTCTTCTTGGACGATTTTTGTTAAGACGTCTGTTATGCTTTTGAGCATTTGAGGAAATCATCGAACTGACTTTCCTGGTAGAATACACGGGGTGAGTACTGAAACCAATTGGTTTAGACATACGAATGTCAGTTACACCTTTGAGGATTAAGTCTAAGGTGTGTTGAAGACGAACAATGGAGTTGTTATTCAACCTAGAGTTTCTCTTTTGCTTAACAGGCCCTTTTGAATCACAAAAGAGACATACTTTCTGATCACAAGGGTAATTAGATTGTACAGACTTAACATCATCGTTTGGAGATTTCTTCCTTCTATGTGGTGTGGAACATCCTTGATTAGAGGAGGCTATAAGCACATCTTTTCAATAGGAAGGGTGAAAAAGCGGGGGTCTAACAACCACACCCACTATTTCCTTTGGAAATCTGAATAGACAAACTCCAATACACTTTCAAGAGAATCAACTAGACAGTTAGACTCAATATATAAAAAGTATATCAAAGAGTTTTATATCTCTATCTCTTGATTCAATCTGCAATCAGCAAATAGGGATTTGCGAGCCCGATTGAATATAAGAGGATTAACTTGAACGGTACCAAAGACCAATGTTCAAGTTTCAATCAATTCACTCAACAACCCAAAGGCCGGATACAAGGACTGATTGATCATAACGCACAATCTGTGATATTTCTATTATATAAATAAAATATAATGCGGAAAAGAAATAACACAGACACCAGAATTTTGTTAACGAGGAAACCGCAATTGCAGAAAAATCCCGGGACCTAGTCCAGAATAAACACACACTGATTATAAGTTGTTACACCAATTTCCTACTACCTATTCGAACTAGATGTAATACCTTCTTCAGCACTTGTAGAACTCCTAGCAGAATACCGATCCTCTTCAGAAATTTTTCACATAAATCTTCTAGCAGAACCCAAGGTTCTCTTTAGAAGATACACACAACACGATTGATACGTTTCGATATTTTGTTTGCACAAAACACCGGTTTGATTTCCTTTTAGATGTGAATCAAGGTTTTGGAAATCTTGTGTTTATTTTGATAACAACAATTACTAGGTAAAAGTAATATCAAAAAAAAACTCATAAATTAGGGTTTTATCTTACAATCAGTATACGTACACACAAGGAGTCCGTGAACCTGGTTTTCGTAAGTGAACTTGGGTGATTTCAAAGATCAATTTCCAAGTTAAGAAAACCCTAATAAATCTACAACAAGAACAACTAGAGTAAATCTAGAGATATCTTGTTTAAACTTCTCAAGGATTTTTACGAGATGCCTCAATAGAAGTTTTTCTTTCTAGTCTCCGATTTCGACTAACAAGTGTTGGTATACGATCGGAAACTGAAATCTATCAAAACCTAAGGTTTATGATCAACAACTCTTGAATGGTTTTATATCAGAAGAGAAAACCTTAGAATAGACAAGAGGTGAAAAACATAGATTACAAGTTGTATGATCAATCACGAAGATTAAATCCAACTTGGCTTTGTGATCCCTAATACAAAGACTTTTATCTCACTCTTGTTCACGAAGAACAGAAGACATGGAAAACAACCTGCAGAGATTATGCCAATTTTCCAAAGGGATGAAAAACGTGTAAACTCATGAACTCCTTATTTATAATGAACAATAGCTTGGAAGCTAAGCAAAGCTATTTTCTTTTCAAGACTCTCCTAAATAAGGGAGTCTTTCCTAAGTTACAATTCTTGCCAAAATAATTAAATAAATAATTAATTTAGCAAATTGTATTTTTGTGAATAAATCACAAATTAAATTAGGAAGGAATCACAAACACTTTAATATGGTAATCAAAGATGTTTGGAATAATAGCTAACTTGCCTAGATAAGGAAACATCACCAACTTGACCAAATATGCCTTTTAGTCACGTAATTGGGCCCAAGTCCGTGAACTGTTACAAACAGCCCATGGATTGTTTCCTACTAACGAACTGTAACAATCACAACAACACTTATAATTGTTACTTTAATAAATCACTCATAACTTCAGCGTTATAACTCGGAATTGAGTGATTCTTGGCTCATTGGATTCATAAGCTCATTCACTATAACATGAGATTCTTTAAAAGGATAAAGGTTATTGTCTCCAAGGTCATGAATCAAATAACTTCAAGTATATATACATAAATGTACATTTATCGTCGTCGGAATTGTTCCATATAGTGAGCATATATCTTGATAGATTAGAAAGGTAGAATAGAACAAGAATCCAAATGAAATCAATCACATACCTTTGATGAAGTACTTGTTGATGTCTTCTTGTAGTCTTCAATCTTCAATCTTCATCCTTTAAGGATAGCTTCGATTCAACTTCTTAGACCTAATCTAGTCCGAAACTATCTTTAGTATGCTAATCCAAGAATGCATTTTGGAAACTAAAATTGACAACTAACTTGATATACCAACGCTAGTGGGTTCAACCGAGCAGTGTTCTAACAATCTCCCCCTATGTCAATTTTAGTGACAAAACCATTTTACATATGGATTGTACTTGTTAAAAGTAAAAACGACAATCTTGATTTCCTTGGTTCTTCAACTCTTCATGTGTTCATCCTGTACTTGTTGAAGATCCATCATAGTATTATTACACAACATCAAAGTTTCATTGTATCACAACTTTGACAATAATACTACAGTGATATGTATCACTCCCCCTTAGTCAGTACTCCATCTCACATGGAAACCACTCCCCCTTACACAATGATCCGAAAACCATATGTATATGTAGTAGAACTACACATTAATTCTCCCCCTTTTTGTCAATAAAATTGGCAAAGGTACAAGAATGGGATCCTAATGAAATTTCCGAGAAGAGACGTTTCATAGACTAAAAGAAAAAATACATACCAACTTAATTTAGATGCAATCATAAAGCCGAAGCTAAATGGATTCATCAAGGAGTTTTAAGATACAAGATAACCCCTATAAAATTCCACAGCCGCACACCCCGCAAGATATTACCATTAAGCACAAGTTCAAAAGAACTCTCCCGCATTAGATGTCATTCCCGAAAGAACTACAAGAGTGACCTTACTCCATAGATAAGGATTTATATATTGGATTTTATAAAACCCACAAGGAGATGCGAACTAAAAACCAATCATTGAAAGTCTCTCATGAGATCAAGTTACTGAACAATAGAACTATCTCATGGTAATAATACACAATATGTAATCATAAAGATCAAATATTGTGATCATCTTTTCTAAGATTCAAACTTGTATGAACAAGAAATGATATACTTAGAAGGAAGAATAATCTTTTCTATAAGGATTTACGCCAAGAATGGTTACCATAAGAGTATGAAAAAGGATTCTTTGACAATAAAAACCAACATCCATGGCTTTGATAATTGCTTCTAACCTGTTATATTTAAGAATTTCAATCACAAATCAAGTTAGGTAATTAAGACTCATACATGTGGTATCTAACCATATTCATCTTAACCATAACTAGTTCAAGTGTCTCAAATGAACTAGTTAGAGAGTTGTTCAATTGCTATGAGAACTTATGTAACTACACAAGACACAATTGAAACAAAGATGATTCGATTCACATGAATCGGCTCATGAACTTTATAGCCACGGTTTGCATACTGCATTCCTTAGTAATTTAAGTTTCATGTTCAGAGCACATCTTTAGATCATAACCCACTCAAGTTCGCAAACAGGTTCGCGGACTTAAGGCAACCGGCAGAGTTTCCAAACTCAGCAGAAAATCTCGGCAAAGAGACTTCCGCCAGTTCGCGGACTAGGTTCGCGGACTGAGTTCGCAGACTTGTAATTACACGAACGAATTTGGAATCCCAACAGAAATTCTCGGTACAAGAACTTCCGTCAGTTCGTGGACTGAGTTCGCAAACTGAGTTCGCGGACTTGTCAAAGCCAATTCCTACGGTTTCTCTCAATCAACAAAGTTCGCAAACTTCGGATTAAGGAATATGACTTATGCACATATATGTTTCCACACAATGCTTATATCCATCATTGGTTATATTGATCTAAACTCTCATTCCAACCATTAAAACATTCTTAGAGGACGTTATACAGTTGTTACACTATTTCTCGTCAAAGCGATTTTCAAAGTGATTGAAACATTATGACTTTCGTCACTAGGTAAAGATAAACTTAATTGAAGCGAAAACTTATCAACACATATTTCGAGGAATATATAAGCGAGTTAAACTCAGCTCGAAACAATAAATTGTTCCACATATTCAGAAATTTCCCAACTTAATATGTGCGCCCCAATTCTTTTGCAATCCTCACCGCATTTATTAGGGCTTCTTGGCGAGGATGCACTCTCAACACAATCAGGTTGTCTTGAGGTGAGCAAAATCTTGCTCACTACAGGTATTTGAAACAAAATCATGCATGGACTCTAGGAATTTAAAAACTTCCTTGAAACTTTCAATAAATGTTCCATACCTTTTTAAGATGTTATCCCTTGTCAAACTTTTGTTTGAGAGATCCTTCTTAATAGTACTTGTTGTTTTATTAGTCTTCTTTGGTACCCATTTCTGAGCAGCTTTTGGAGCAACATATTTCTTTTTCTCCCCAATATAATTGTGAAACTTCTTTGGGGGAATATTGAAAGAACTGATATTATGAGACTCAGTTTTTCTCCAGTTTGGAACATCATATCTTGTCATCCTAACAGAATCATATCTGGTTTTATCTCGTTTAAGAAATCTGCAATTCCTTTGCAAGTGACCTGGTTTTCCACAATAAAAACAATGTTTAGTATAATGGAAAAATTTATGTTTAGTATTACCTGAATGTGTATGCGCTTGCTTTGGAGCTTGGCAGGATTTCTTCTTTTCGCCATCCGTAGTTGGTAGAGATACTTTACTTTTGTCAATCGTGGAAGGTTTTGGTTGAGAAGAATATTTAGCTTTGACAAATTTTACCTCTTTGCAAATACTAGGAACGTCTATTCCTTCATAGCCTAATCCCCGTGTATCACGATGAATTCTACATGCTCCCAATATTGAGGTTAATTTATCTGATCTGCTATTTCTAGACAAACTCTCTTTTAAGCTCAAGTTCTCTTCTTCCAAACTTTTGACCTTCTCAAGCGCAATAACTAGATCATTCTTGGAAGATTCATATTGAACTTTGAGATATTCTCGTTCCGAATCAAATAACAAGTTTATCTCAATGTTTTCTAAGTTATCTAGCTTTGCTTGAAGAGTAATTTCCCGATCTCGACCTTCGGCAATTTCTTCTTTAAGCTTTCGTATTTCGTTGAGATAATCTCTTGCACCACTAGAATCAAGTTGGTCTTGCAAGTCTTTATTCCGACTACGAAGTCTGTCATATTTAACTTTCTCACTGAAAATGGTACTATCATCTTCCGAAAGTTTCCGATGACATTCTTTAAGAAGATTATTAGCAACTGGATCAACATGGAACACTTCTTCGTCAGAATCAGAATCAGTATCCGAAAGAATTTTTCCAGAAGCTAATGCAACCTCGCCTATGAGCTCTTGAGGATTACAATATTCAGGTCCATCATCAAGAGTAGGCAAATCTATTGCATATGCCGATTGTCTACGGCTCCAGCTAGGGCATACTGAAGACAAGTTCCCGAAACCACGACAATTATAGCATTGGATATCATCCTTAGGAGATGACACACTTTTAGAAAAACTATTTTTCCTGTCTCTCAAGAATTTTCTAAATTTTCGTGGAGTAACATCCTTAGTATCTGGCGAACCAGATTTATCCTTGGAGGATTCAGAATTGTTTGCAACTTTAAGAGAAATCACATCTTTTCTTGCGTGTTCATTATCAAAGATCTTTAGCTTTCCAGCAAGAGTATTTCTGGAGAGTGTCAAAAGATCGTTTCCTTCTTCAATGGCATGTTTCTTAGACTCGTATCTTGATGGTAGAGATCTGAGAATTTTGCACACAGTATCTTTCTTCGGAATAGTTCTTCCTAACGCAAATGAGGAGTTAACTATTTGAGAAAGTCTTTGGTTAAACTCATCAAAGGTTTCATCATCAGATATGCGAAGGTTTTCCCAGTCAGAAGCTAGATTTTGAAGCCTTGCTTCTTTCTCTACGGCATTCCATTCGAATACGCTTTCTAAGATATCCCAAGCATATTTAGACTTATTGCACGTAGTCACCTGGTGCTGAAGATCTTGGGTAATGGCATGTATGATGGCATTCAAACCGTCGGAATTTTGCTTTGCAACAAGTATCTCGGTAGGACTGTATTCACCAACTTCTTGGGAACTTTTACATATCCAACTGCCACAACGGTAGCATCATAGATATGAACTATATATACCCATGTTTGAAAATCACGTGCTTGAAGAAAAGCTCACATAGCAATTTTCCACCATAGGTAGTTTGTTCCATCGAAGGCTGGTGGTACGTTTATAGAGATAACACCTCTGTCCATAGAATCAGATTGCTACAAACACAGACTTATGAGGTCTTAGCGTGTTTTCCTGCTCTTATACCAATTGAAAAAGCGGGGGTCTAACAACCACACCCAATGTTACGTTTGGCAATCTGAACAGACAAATTCCAATACACTTTCAAGAGAATCTACTACACAGTTAGACTCAATCTATAAAAAGTATATCAAAGAGTTTTATATCTCTATCTCTTGATTCAATCTGCAATCAGCAAATAGGGATTTTCGAGCCCGGTTGAATATAAGAGAATTTAACTTGAACGGTACCAAAGACCAATGTTCAAGTGTCAATCAATTCACTCAACAACCCAAAGGCCGGATATAAGGACTGATTGATCTTAACGCACAACCTGTGATATTTCTATTATATAATAAAATATAATGCGGAAAATAAATAACACAGACACCAGAATTTTGTTAACGAGGAAACCGCAATTGCAGAAAAACCCCGGGACCTAGTCCAGAATAAACACACACTGATTATAAGTTGTTACACCAATTTCCTACTACCTATTTGGACTAGATGTAATACCTTCTTTAGCACTTGTAGAACTCCTAGCAGAATACCAATTCTCTTTAGAAATTCTTCACACAAATCTTCTAGCAGAACCCAAGGTTCTTTTTAGAAGATACACACAACACGATTAATACGATTCGATATTTTGTTTGCACAAAACACCGGTTTGATTTCCCTTTAGATGTGAATCAAGGTTTTGGAAATCTTGTGTCTATTTTGATAACAACAATTACTAGGTAAAAGTAATATCAAAACAAACTCATAGATTAGGGTTTTATCTTACAAACAGTATACGTACACACAAGGAGTCTGTGAACCTGGTTTTCGTAAGTGAACTTGGGTGATTCCAAATATCAATTTCCAAGTTAAGAAAACCCTAATAAATCTACAACAAGAACAACTAGAATAAATCTAGATATATCTTGTTTAAAACTTCCCAAGGATTTTTACGAGATGCCTCAATAGAAGTTTTTCTTTCTAGTCTCCGATTTCGACTAACAAGTGTTGGTATACGATCGGAAACTGAAATCTATCAAAACCTAGGGTTTATGATCAACAACTCTTGAATGGTTTTATATCAGAAGAGAAAACCTTAGAATAGACAAGAGGTGAAAAACCTAGATTACAAGTTGTATGATCAATCACGAAGATTAAATCCAACTTGTCTTTGTGATCCCTAATACAAAGACTTTTATCTCAATCTTGTTCCCGAAGAACAAAAGACATGGAAAACAACCTGCAGAGCTTACGCCAATTTTCCAAAGGGATGAAAACGTGTAAACTCACGAACTCCTTATTTATAATGAACAATAGCTTGGAATCTAAGCAAAGCTATTTTCCTTTTTCAAGACTCTCCTAAATAACAGAGTCTTTCCTAAGTTACAACACTTTCCAAAATAATTAAATAAATAATTAATTTAGCAAATTGTATTTTTGTGAATAAATCACAAATTAAATTAGGAAGGAATCACAAACACTTTAATATGGTAATCAAAGATGTTTGGAATAATAGCTAACTTGCCTAGCTAAGGAAACATCATCAACTTGACCAAAAATGCCTTTTAGTCACGTAATTGGGCCCAAGTCCGTGAACTGTTACAAACAGCCCATGGATTGTTTCCTACTAACGAACTGTAACAATCACAATAACACTTATAATTGTTACTTTAATAAATCACTCATAACTTCATCGTTATAACTCGGAATTGATTGATTCTTGGCTCGTTGGATTCATAAGCTCATTCACTATAAAATGAGATTCTTTAAAAGGATAAAGGTTATTGTCTCCAAGGTCATGAATCAAATAACTTCAAGTATATATACATAAATGTACATTTATCGTCGTCGGAATTGTTCCATATAGTGAGCATATATCTTGATAGATTAGAAAGGTAGAATAGAACAAGAATCCAAATGAAATCAATCACATACCTTTGATGAAGTACTTGTTGATGTCTTCTTGTAGTCTTCAATCTTCAATCTTCGTCCTTTAAGGATAGTTTCGATTCAACTTTTTAGACCTAATCTAGTCCGAAACTTTCTTTAGTATGCTAAATCAAGAATGCATGTTGGCATCTAAAATTGACAACTAACTTGACATACCAACGCTAGTGGGTTCAACCAAGCAGTGCTCTAACAAAAGGAATCTGGTTTTACTTCTGGAACTGGAACTCTTTCAGTTGTGATAGAAGTAGATGGTATAGTAGACTTTTTGGAACATTCTTGAATCGAGAGTTTACTCAAGTGATGTTCGATTTCCGAAGCCTCCTTTTTGAGGCTCGCCTCGAGTAAGATACGTGAAGACTGAACTTCAGCATTTTCTTTGCAAGGTGCTTTTTATTTAGAGTCACGTTCTCTTACTATACCAAGAAGAACATTGACATTGTTTTTCAGCCGATTAAATCTATCAACTTGAATTCTAACGAGGTTTAGAATCAATTTGCTCTCTTTAGCTGTTTCCATTTCGTCAGAGTCAAACTCTTTTGAAGGGTAATCGGGATAACACATGTCAGTGCATGTCTGGTTCGTCAGGGTACTAGGTTCGTCTATATTTGAGATTGACGAAGCTTTCTCTTTAACAGACATTGTCGAAACATAACTTTTATTTCTGGTGACGCATTTATCAGAGATATTACTGCCGTCCATAGAGTTAGATCGCTACAAACACAGACTTATAGGTCTTAAACGTGTTTTCCTACTCTGATACCAATTGAAAAAGCGGGGGTCTAACAACCTTACCCAATATTTCGCTTAGCAATCTGTATGGACTAACTCCAATATACTTTTAAGAGAATCAACTAGACAGTCAGACTCAATCTTAATAAAAAGTATATCAAAGAGTTATATCTCAATTTCTCGATTCAATCCTCACTCAAACAAATAGAAATCTGCGAGCCTGATTGAATACAAGAGAAATGACTTGAACGGTACCAAAGACCAATGTTCAAGGATCAATCAATTTCAATCAACAATCAAAGGTTGTATTTACCAATTGATCGATTCAATGCACAACCTGTGATATTTCAATTATATAACAAAATATAATACGGAAAAGAAATAATACAGACACCAGAAGTTTTGGTAACGAGGAAACCGCAAATGCAGAAAAACCCCGGGTCTAGTCCAGATTGAACAAACACTGTATTAAGCCGCAACACACACTAGCCAACTACTAACTAACTTCAGTCTGGACTGTAGTTGAACCCCAATCAATCTTACACTGATCCAAGGTACAATTGCGCTTCTTACGTCTCTGATCCCAGCAGGATAATACGAACTTGATTCCCTTAGTTGATCTCACCCACAACTAAGAGTTGTTATGACCCAAAGTCGAAGACTTTAATAAACAAATCTGTCTCACACAAAAGAGTCTACATGAATAGATAAATCTGTCTCCCACAGAAATTTCTACGAGTTTTGTTTCGTCTTTTGATAAATCAAGGTGAACAAGAACCAATTGGTATACCAGACTTATATTCCCGAAGAACAACCTAGAAATATCAATCACCTCATAATAATCTTAATCGACTAGCGAAACAAGATATTGTGGAATCACAAACGATAAGATGAAGGTGTTTGTGACTACTTTTATGTCTTGCCTATCAGAGATATAAATCTCAAGCCAATCTTACGATTGCACTCAATCACAATAGAAACAACAAGATCAGATCACGCAACTACAGAGAAAATAGTTGGGTCTGGCTTCACAATCCCAATGAAGTCTTTAAGTCGTTAACCTACAGGGTCTCGAGAGAAACCTAAGGTTAAAGGAAAATCGACTCTAGCTTACACAACTAGTATCACACAGGAGGTGTAGGGATTAGGTTTCCCAGTTGCTAGAGTTCTCCTTTATATAGTCTCCAAATCAGGGTTTGCAATCTAAGTTACCTTGGTAACAAAGCATTCAATATTCACCGTTAGATGAACACCTGATTAGATTCAAGCTTATATCTTTCAACCGTTAGATCGAACTTAGCTTGTTATACACAAATGAAATGTAACTTCATTTAGGTTTGAGTAACCGTACCTAAACGTGTACACTTAGTTGGTTCAACAATAGTTAACCAATGGTTAGCCATATGAGCACTTTCATATCAACCTTATTCATCTTCACCATAACTAGTTCAAATGATTCAAATGAAATAGTTAGATAATTGTTCAATTGCTTAGATCTCATAGAAGTATACAAGACACAATCGAACCAAAATCGGTTATCATTCACTCGAATCGATTCATGAACATTATAGCCACGGTTTGCAAAGATTGCATTGCTTAATCTATATAAATGTTTTAGTTCGTGAACAAACCGATTTTATAAAGTAACCTACCTAAGTATGCGAACAGGTGTGCGTACTTCAGTAACCAGATTGAGTTTGTTTTCAATTACACACTCCAGCAGAAATTCACGGATGTGAACTTTCCGCCAGTACGCACACGGGTACACATACTGTCATGGATTTCCAACAACCGCCAGTACGCGTACGGGTACACATACTTTGGGTTCCCGGTTTTGGACTTTCACACAAATGTGAAAATCTACTATGCTTATATCCAAAGATGGTTACACGTTCTAAACTCTCATTTCAATCATTGAAACTTTCTTAGAGGATGTTATATAGTTGTTATTCACAAATTATTTTTCTTCAAAGCGATTTTCAAGTTATTGAAATATTCAACATGACTTTCGTCACGAGTAAAGATAAACTTGGACAAAGTGAAAGCTTACCAACACATATTTCGAGAAATAGATAAGCGAGATAAACTCGTCTCGAAATAACAAATGTGTATAATCGAAGTCTATGTAGCAATACGACTTTTGTCTCAAGATAGGAGATAAATAGATAGACTTTTGAGTGATAGATATGTTCAAGTCCCCACGTACCTTTTTGTCGATGAACTTCCACCAGTTCCTTGAGTAGTTCTTCGTCTTTGCATGATGAACGCCATGGAGTCTAGAGCTCAACTACACTTACTATCCTAGTCTGAGACTTATCTATAAGTAGACTAGAAATCAAGACTTATAGTTTTGGCAACTAAACTTGACAAACAAGCTTGAGATAGCAACGCTTGCGAGTTCGATCGAGCAGTGCTCTAACACTAATAATAGACCGGAAAAGTAATATTAAAGAGAGGATTGATAGAGTTTTAGCGTCTATGGACTGGACTATCCTTTTCCCTAATGTTATATAGTTAAACATTTGGTTATAGTTGGTTCTGATCATACGCCGATTTTATTCGAAACAACTCCTTTAAAAAAAACTGCAAAAGGGAAGACCTTTTAGAATAATTAGATCTTGGTTAGATCATGATAGTTTACCAAAACTGATTGAAGACAATTGGAATCATACTAACAGGGATCTAATTCTTATAAATTCACAAATAATCTAAAATATTTCTAATTTTCTCTCTCTGTTTGGAAATTAATCAATTGCCTGTTGAAGAAATTAAAACTCTTCAAACTCAACTTGATAGTTGGTATGATAAGGAAGATGACTATTGGAAATAACTTGCGAAAGATAAGTTTTTAGATGACCATCAAATTGCTTCCAATAGGAGAAGAATAAACCATATTTATACTCGTAGATCATACTAAATTATGGATTGAAGAGCCTGAGAAAATTGAATCTTTACTCATAAAGCACTTTAAAGATATAGGCTGCTCCAAAAGAATTATACATGAAAACATTATTAACGATCTAGTTATCCCTGTCATTTCCGAGGAAGATAATGTGAATCTTATGGGAATTCCTGATCAAGAAGAGATAAGGAATACATTTTTATGTATGAATCAGTGGGGTACGCCGGAGCCAGATGTGTTAGAGCACTGCTCGGTCGAACTCGCAAGCGTTGCTATTGTTGTAATATTGAAAGTGGTAGTAAAAGTTCTTTGCTCGGACTTGTAAAGATAATGGATTTTTAGATTTAAAAATATATATACAAAAATATTAACAATGGGTGCGAGAGGTAACCAAGACACTAGATTCCACTATTAGGCAAAATTGATTGATAAATATTTCAAATCTCTATTTAATTCTTAAGTCCTCTTTTATCTTTAATTCACTATCAATCATACAGATTCTCAAACATTATTTGTAAACCTTAAGCATAGATTATCAAGAGATTAAACCAAGCATAACCTATCAAACTGAATAACAAATAATTAAAACAATCATTCAAACAATTTAAAACTCTGCAAAAGCAGCGATTAGGTGAATTATATAATTAAATGAAATAGTTACCCATTTATGTTGCGTGGATAGCTTCCTCCATTGCCTTGGTTACGAGGGAATTAACTCATCATAGTAAAAATGCTCTCAAAGAATTTCATTGATGCTCAAAAGTGTTTTACAATGAAGAGAAAGATAAGTAAATAGTATAAAACAGGATTCTGCGACCCACAGAAGGCGTCCAGAATCAACGACACAGATATAGTGTTGTTGGTACAACGACTCAGTCGCGGAAAGGAGTGGAAAAGTGTCGCAATAAAGCGACAATTTAACGACTTTCCTGCCTCGTCCAATGTTCTTCGTGTTCTTCAGTTCCAGCAGCAGCAGGAACTTCTTCACAGCGTCTGGTTCTTTGATTTTTACGTCTCTAACTCTCTCCCAACTCTCGACCCTTCTAAACTCTTTAGACTTGTATTTATAGTGTTTTAGAACAAAAATATCCAACCATAACACCGTATAGTCTCCCATTAATCCCGTCATTGCTCGCTGCCCATATTTAACAATAATTTCCATTTTTGGCTTCTACACACGTAAACTTTGATCCTGAACGCTCTAGTTAACCTTCCCCACGCCTCCGAAGTCATCGAAATCCTCCAAAACACTTCATGCATGGCAAACACACAATCAAACTCGTGTTACAGGACACGTTGCTCTGTTTTGAGCTCGTGACTCAAACCAAGATTTTCAGCCAATTCCGATCGAATCCGATGCCCATAATGTGTTCCCCATCCCATATCACAACTTCCCACCAAATTTCAGCTATTGAATCGCACTAAAACACCTTCATTTTCTCGATCACAAATCTGCCAGTTTTGAATATATTTTTCCCGCCAAAAAGCTGTTTTTGAATTTAAAGAGAAGATGGATGCCCCTTAACCAGAGCTTGGGTGCGAATAGCAATTGGGTGGAAATAGTAATTTTTGGGTGGAAATAGTAATTTTTATGGATTCCTCCGGGACATTTCTGGGATGCTTCCGGTGCATTTCTGGGGTGCCTACGTTACATTTCTCCGGGGTGTAAAACACTGCTTTTTGAGCCCATTTCGCCGCAAGGGCTTATTTCTCCAAAAATTCATACAAAGACATAAAAAAACACAATAAATACAAAATTGAGCACTAACAATACATACAATAGAGACATAGTAGACACATAAATGCGTCTATCAGCTATCTCAAGCTTGTTTGTCAAGTTTAGTTGATCAAAATTATGTACTTAGTTTCTAGTATACTTATAGCTATGTCTCGGATTAGGATAGAATACTTAGTTGAGCTTTAAACTTTATATCGTTCACCAATTGAATACGAAGATCTACTGAGGAGCTTGGAAGAACTTCATCAACAAAAGGTATATGGAGACTAAAACTTATCTATCACTCAGAAGTTTATTATATTTTATCTTCTAATGAGACTAAGTCGTATAGCTATATATACTTTTTCATTAAACACATTTAATATTTCGAGCCGAGTTTATCTCGCTTATCTATTTCTTGAAACATATGTTGGAAGATTTTGCTTTAGCTATGTTCATCATATTCTTGACGAGTTTAGTTGGAAACAATTTATTTGTTGTAAACTAAATAATAAGTCCAAAGATGATCATGTGAAAATTACTTGAAGATAATGGTTTGTGTGAGACAACCTTTGTCGGCTTCCAAGGATATTTCAACGATTGAAATAAGAGTTTAGAACGATTAGCGATGTCTGGATACAACACGGTATGCATACCTAGTATGCAAACTGTATTGTGATGATTCAGGTTCAGAACTCTTGTTTGCATACCTAGTATGTGAACGGATTTACCTGAGAAGGTTAGTAACTCTTGTTTCCGTACCTAATATACGAACGAGTTTACCTGAGTTGGGTCCGGAACAGTTGTTCGCGAATCGGGTTTGCGAACGGCTTGACTAGGCCAAGGTCCGGGGTTATTCTTCGCATACCTGGTTGGCGGACACAATGGTCAAGTTCTAGAATCGGTTATGTATGATTCTCATACTCATGAACTAAAACATTTATGATCTAAGGAATGCAATCTTGGCAAACCTTAGCTTAATGTTCATGAATTGATTCTTGTATAAGTACTTTGTACGATTACGAATCAAACCTATTTCGATTCGATTTGTTCATATATATTTCTATGAGATAGTGAACAATTGAACAACTCTATTTTAAACATAATTAGATTCATTTGATTATCTTTCATGATTGATTGATCTTCATATTTGATCTAGAAGTGTTAGATGAATACGACTAAGACAAAAGTATTTATATGGCTAACTTCAGTTAACTGTTATTGAGCCAACTCAATATACACGTTTAGGTACGGTAACCCATATCTAAATGAAAGTATATTTCATTTGTGTATAACAAGCTAAGACCATATAACGGTGGAGAATGATTGTTTTATTTTTAAGCAGACTTGGCTTAAATATTAAATCAGGATTTCATCTAACGGTGAATATTGAATGCTTTGTTACTAAGCTATCTTAGCTTTGATTGAAAGCAACCTTGATTTGAAGACTATATAAGGGAGAACTCTAGTAACTGGAAAACCTAATCCCTACACTTCTATGTGTTCCTCGTTGTGTACTAGAGTCGATTCTCCTTTAACCTGGGTTTTTCCAAAACCATTATAGGTTAACGACTTGAAGACTTGATTGGTATGGATCCAACTATGTTCTATGTAGTTGCATATTCTGATCTTACTTGTTCTATCGTACTGAGTTTTATCTTCTCTAAGATTTACTCGAGATTTATCTATGATTTCTTCGTCTCAGACTCTTGTGATTCCGCAATAACTTTTCTTGTTAATCAGTTGGGTTATTGTGAGGTGACAAATATTTCTAGGCTGCTCTTCAGGAGTATAATACCATATTATTAGTTGGTTCCTGTTCACCTTGATTTATCAAAAGACGGAACAAAAATCGAATAAAGAATAGACATATATATGGGAGACAAATTTGTTTATAAGTCTTCGACTTTGGGTCGTATCAACTCTTAGTTGTGGGTGAGATTAGCTAACAGATTCAAGTGCGCAGAATCTGGCGTGGTTCTAGAGGCATAAGGAACGCGACTGTACCTTAATCAGTGTGAGACTTGGTTAGGGCTCAACTACATTCCAGTACGAAGTTAACTTGTAGTAGGCTGGAGTGTGTAGCGGCTTAATACAGTATGGTGTTCAAATCTGGACTAGGTCCCGAGATTTTTCTGCGTTTGAGGTTACCTCGTTAACAAAATTTCTAGTGTATGTGTTATTTCTTTTCCGTATTATATAATTGAAATATTACAGGTTGTGCGTAATTCAATCAGTTGATAAATCCGACCTTGTTTGTTGGATAGAACTTGATTGACACTTGGGTATTGGTCTTTAGTACCGTCCAAGTTATTTTTCATATCAATCAGGCTCGTAGATTTCTATCTGTTTGATTTGTTGATTGTATTGAGAAAGAGATAAAAACTCTTTGATATAATTATTGATTGAGTCTCACTTTTAAGTTGGTGCTCGCGAAATTACATTGGAATTTAGTCCATACAGATTTCCGAACGATATTGGGTGTGGTTGTTATACCCCCGCTTTTTCAATTGGTATAAGTGAAGGAAAACACGCTAAGACCTCATAAGTCTGTGTTTGTAGCAATCTGACTCTATGGACATAAGTGCTATCTCTATAAACTTACCTAGTCTTCGATGGCTCGAAGTACTTATGGTGGAAAATTTCTATGCGTGCCTTTCTTCAAGCGCATGATTTTTAATCATGGGTTCGTGTCGTTAATGGCTATGATCCTCCATTAGTATAGTAGACGATGTAACTATTGCAAAGGATATTGATGAGTATGATCCTTTCGAGATTCTCGTTGCAAAGCAAAATTCTGACGGATTAAATGCTGCCATCCATGCCATTATCCCAGATCTTCAACACCATGTGACTACGTGCACTCGGTCTAAAGATGCTTGGAATATCTTAGAAACCGTATTTGAAGGGAATACCTCTGAGAAATAAGCTAAGCTTCAAAACCTAAATTCTGATTATGAAAACCTTCGTATGGCTGATGAAGAGTCATTAATGAGTTTAATCACAAAGTGCCTGAAATTGTTAATGCATCTTTTGCATTGGGTAAGACTAGTCCTGAAAAGGACATTGTGATGAAAATTCTCAAATCGCTACAAGTTAGATATGATTCTAAGAAACATGCCATCGTTGAGGAAATAACCTTGAAACTCTTTCCAGAAACTCACTTGTTGGAAAGATAAAAATACTTGATCATGATCAGAACACAGTCAGAACATCCGCGTTCAATGTTGTGACCAATACAACTGAATCTTCTAACTTGTCTTGGGTTTATGAATGTTGTTCAAATCATGTTGATCTTAACAGATCATTGATTACACAAAAGATCAAGGATTATGTGAAGAGAAGCAAACGATCTGAGAAACATTGCTCTCTCTATGATGCTTCAGATGAGTCAATACAAGAAGTGAAATCATGTCAGTTCGTCAATAACATGCATACTTATGAAGTTTGCACAGAAAATCCTGCTCTCAGAAGAAATTTTTGTAAACTCAAATTCCGATTCAGAATGTGAGTCTGACACTGAGATTTTGGAATTCTTGTATAAAAATGAAGAAATTCACCAAGAAAATCTTCAACTAAAGAACTTGTAGGAGAAACTTGAATCATCGTTTCAAGTGATAAATCTTGAGATTGATAATCTTAATGATAAATTCAGCAGAATCCTATCTCTAAAGGAAAGAGAGATCGATACTCTTAAGTGTGACTTGCAAAAGTTGTCTGGAAGTTCTGACAAGATCTCAGCAATGTTATTTGGTCAGAAGTCTTTTGAAAATACAAATGGTATAGGGTTCAAAAGCAAGACTGTGAGCAAAAACAATTCATTTGTTCCAGCCGGTTCTGGAAAGTTGGATGTAGAACATTGTGATAAACATGAAGTCAATCGCCAAAACAAAGATTCCTCTCTGACCTGCTCGTTTTGTGGAAACGCGAATCATGCTCAAAGTAAGTGTTGGAAATTCAAGAAGAACAACAAAAGAATTTCCAAGCTTCAGAATGATATGCAAAAAATGAATACGACATTGAGTAATCAACAGGGATCCTCAGATGCCAAGAAGAAGTCTAGAATAACCAGAGTCAGGCGAGGTAAGAAATTTGTTTATGTAAAAAACCTTGGTGTGTCACCCTGTGACACAAGAAGTGAGCATTCTGCTCATTCTGTTGCTACCTAACTGAAGCAATATTTGCATCCTCATAATTAACTTGAGAATATGAGGATCGTATCAAGGTTGCTCAAGTTTTGAATAATTATTATTCATTAAATAGGGACATGTTAGATTAGTTTTGTGAAGAGAATATTTTCTTATTAAAAATAAATATTGGATCATGAACCGTGAGGACTTTTTCAAATTTCCTATTAGGGTTTTGTGTTTCCGGTGTCTATATATATATATATTCCTTTGAAATCAAAATTCCCTTCACGCTTTTTCTTTGAAAAATATAAAATTATGGCTCCTGTAACCAGATGTATCACAAAAAGGGATGCAGTGGAAGTAGTTAACGTGTATCTGTGTGAAGGAATCCTTTCCTCAAGGAAGAAAAAGGAGAAGTCTACAAAAGATGAAACATGTTCTTCCTCTAACTGTTTTTTATCTGTTTGTCAGCAAGATAATAACTTTAGGGCTATGGTGAAGGATTTCATCAGCAAAAAAAATGAATTAAAATATCAAATCATTTCAACTTTGGAAAAGATAGCTCACTACGAACAAATATTGTCTCTGACAAAGAACACATTGTGTGAACTAAAAACATAGCTTAGCTAACTGACATTTCTGAAGACTTGGAAGAATTGAATGATCCTATAATCAACGGATTTTTCAATAATGAAAAGGAATTCTCGGTAGACGCCCTGAGAAAGCTCTACGATGTCTAGGAAACTTATTATGAGAATTTATTCTTATGTTTAACGATAAGCATTTGTGATTATACATAACTATTTTAACGATACTCATCTTGCAATGTTTTTGGATTTATTTATTTAAAGTCTAAAGTTATTTGGAAGATGATTTTTGCAGTATGTAATCTATTTGATTTCATATATTGAAAATTGCTTATGAGATATTTTTTGTGGGTGAAAACCGTTTCTGCTGATTTTGGTAATTTTGGGTGTGTGGGTGAGAAACGAATCTAAACCCTAAACAATGTACTGCACAGGAGTACTTTTGATTCGAGAGATCTATCTGTACAATCCTGGCCTAAACCAAGAAATGGTCGTTCCAGGCTTGCTTCGGTCACAAAGTGAAGGAGAAGGGTTGGTCTTAGGGAGGGAAGCGAAGAAAGTGTTGAGACCAGAATAGTTGATTCTGGAAGTGTGGGCGTTTTGTGACTTGTATCAGAAAGTTGAACTGGCTAGCTGGATAAAAAAGCTATCAGATGATTTCTGGATGTTGTATTTTTCTCCTGACCAAAACTTCTTGTTTGGTGGAAATAGGTGAGACCTATATATACAAGTCATAGTGAAACGTACCCTGGTCTCGTAGGAAGTGGAAACGATTGACTGGTGGAAGAAAAGAGTAACGTGTAACTGTCATACGTTATGCTTCCATGATGAGAGAAGTGAATTCGTGTAACCGCCAGTCATTACGCTTCCATGATGAAGGAAATGAATTGTTTACACCGTTACTTTTCACCACCACTAATTATCCCATTTCATGACACTTTCTTGTAACGGGCGTATTGCACGCCGCACGTTGTAAACCGCCAGACCAATACCCTGATGAGCATCCCCCAGTTTATGATATATTTTGTCTCGAGTGTTTTTGTGGAAAACATGTAGCACTTTGCTACGTGTGGCAAGTTAAAATAGAGAGGCTTGCCGCAGGTAAATAGCATGTGATGCTAGGCTCGTTTTGGCTAGTCACCTAAAACTTGTCGCGAGCTTACCGGTTCGGTGGCGAACTTGGATGGATGAGATTGCATTTCATGAAGAAGGATGGCCATTGATTATGGCCACATCTTGTTGTATAGCGAAGTGGCGTCGGCCACATGCTAATGGCATGCCAGTGGCGTAGCCATGGCATAGTGGCATTGCCAATGGCGTAGCCGTGGTATAGCGGCATGCTAGTAGCTGCGGTATAGTGGTATGCCAGTGATGTTGCGGCATGGCCAAAGCTAAAAATTGGCTCAGTGGCCAAAGTTAGGGTTTGGCGCCGTGGAAGAATTAGGGCTTGGCGTGGCCAAGGCTCCGTGGAAGAATTCGCCGTGGAAGAATTAGGGCTTGGCGCGACCAAGGCTCCGTGGAAGAATTAGGGCTTGGCGCGGCCAAGGCTCCGTGGAAGAATTCGCCATGGAAGAATTAGGGTTTGGCGTGGCAAAAACTTAGCACCGTGGAGTCGGACCCACATGTGGCAACATTGGCCCTGTTTCCATGCCAATCTCTTTACTCTGGGAAACGTTATTTGGCTTTGGTAGAAATTTTCCCACATTAGGGTTTGGCATGTTGAAACCCTAATTAGTGCACGTGGCATGCGACTGCGGCATGGCGCCACTTTTGTGCAAATAGCGCCATGGCTATGGCAAGGCCATAATGTGGAAACGGCCACATGAGTAAGAATTGTCGTGGGTGGCTATTTATGGCAGGTTTCCACGAAGTGGCATGTTTGCGAGGTAGCATGTTGCGAAGTTGGCATGTTACGAAGTTGCCGCGGTAGAGTGGCATGTTGGCATGCTACCGCGGTAGAGTGGCATGTTGGCATGCCGACCAATATGTTGTTATGGTAGGGCGCGTTTGGCTTGTCATTTTAGCATGGTGGCGCGACAGGGTGCGTTTGGTCTTTAATGTATGGTGGCAAGTTCAGAGCAACTTGATTGGCCCAAAAGGGGGCCGGCCAAACATAAGGCGCGACTATACTTATGGTGAGAGTATGACGAGTTTAAAGCAACCTGATTGGTCGAGGAAATAGGGTCGAGGCGTGGCCAATGGAACTAGCTGGCCTCGGGCATGGCCACGCCTCTTTTTGCTGCTGCGACTCCCTGTTTTTTCTTATTATGAGCGAGGTTCTGCACCTGCTAATCCATGGCGGACTAATCACTTAGTTTTCTTAGGCTTAATTTTGACAAGCAAGGTCTGGTATATTGCGCGAGGCGCGAAACCCTAACTTCTGCAAGTTCGTCAGGACGATTAACTGAATTCTATGTATCGACACAGAGCTCTTTTAAGTTTGTTTCCAGAGAGCAGCATGCTTTTCTGATTGAATACCTTATGCAGAGATCTTATTCTTAAAACTTGCAGATTCTTGTTACTCTACTGCGAGTGAACAGGAATCGTCATGCCATATCAACGTTAAGAGTTCAGCCGGAGAACATAGCATAAAAGGCATTCAGAGGAACTTATATCAAATGAATATACGCGAGGCGCCGAAATTTACAAAACATTTGGGATTCGCCGGTCTGGATAAATTTCATGTAAGTATATTGAGCGGATAAATGAATA
Organism: Papaver somniferum; assembly: GCF_003573695.1. Lineage (NCBI taxonomy): Eukaryota > Viridiplantae > Streptophyta > Magnoliopsida > Ranunculales > Papaveraceae > Papaver > Papaver somniferum. Next base: position 134,184,240 of record NC_039366.1, read on the forward strand.
TGCCAGTGAAGAGGATAGCACACGTGGCTCTGTTTCCTTGCAGAGTGACGTCACATCAGATGCAAGGTTTTACGATTTTAACCCTAAGCTAAAAACCACCATCAACAGATATATGTGTTCACGTTCGTGAACTGTTCTTATCTCATATATGCTCAAAAGTTAAGTCTATTGTGTCTTTATGCAAATATTGATAAAAGATAGAATAAACTTTTGAAAATATTCCGCAGTATTGATCTTTCCCTGATCCACTTTTATGTGAAAGTACTGTACGGCTACGTAAGTTTTCTTATGTTAAGTGTTTCCAATTAAATTAATCAATAAGGTCTTCTTATGGTTAATTTATTCGAGTTTACTAGATACAAATCCATGTGATTTATTAATGTCCAAAGAAATCCTTCTTTTCTTGTAAAAGTAAGGTCGCTCATGTTATTCTCTTGGGAATGACATCGAATGGGGAAGAGTTCTTAATCAAACTTGTGCTTAATTGCCATATCTTTGTGGGGAGTGCGGCTGTGGAATATTGGAGGAGTTATCTTGTATTTTTATAAACTCCTTGATGAATACACTAAGTTTCGACTATGTGAAATCATCGAAACAAAGTTGATATGTTCTCTTTAGTCATGAAGTATATTTTTGAAAATTTCATTATGATCCCGTAGTTTTCGTACCTTTGCCAATTTATATTGATAGAAAAGGGGAGAATTATTATGTAAGGGGGAGTGGTTTTCGATGTGAGATGAAGTAATGACTAAGGGGGAGTGATACATATCACCATAGTATTATTTCAAAGTTGTGATACAATTGGACTTTGATTATCTATAATAATACTATGACATTGTATAACAATGATTGAGAACATCTGTTTTCTTATTGTTATGGCTACGGATCTTCAACAACAATGATGTTGAGTTAAACACGTTCAGAATCACTGAAGTACTTGGAATAGCGAAGAATTCATGGAATGTTGAAGAGCCAAGGAAATCAAACATGATGGATGAGAAGCTACAAAGTTTTTTTATTTTGTAATCTATATGTATTGATAGTTTTGTCACTAAAATTGAAAAAGAAGGAGATTGTTAGAGCACTGCTCGGTCGAACTCGCAAGCGTTGCTATCTCAAGCTTGTTTATCAAGTTTAGTTGATCCAAACTATATACTTGATTTCTAGTCTACGTATAACTATGCCTCGGATTAGGATAGAATATGTAGTTGAGCTATGTATTGACGTTCACCAATTAAAGACGAAGATCTACTGAGGAGCTTGGAGGAACTTCGTCAACAAAAGGTATGTGGAGACTAAAACTTATCTATTACTCTATATTTTAATGAGACTAAGTCGTATAACTATATAGACTTTTTCATTACACACATTTGATATTTTGAGCCGAGTTTATCTCGCTTATCTATTTCTAGAAATATGTGTTGAAGATTTTTGCTTTAGATATGTTCATCATATTCTTGACGAGTTTAGTTGGAAACAATTTATTTGTTGGAAACTAAATAATAAGTCAAAAGATGATCATGTGAAAATTACCTTGAACATCTTATATGATTCGTGTGAGACAATCATTTGATGTTAGTTGTGGAAGTTTTGTATAGATCATTCGATCACTTGAAAATTACTTGAAGCTAATGTTTGTGTGAGACAACATGTTTCAATGATTGAAATGAGAGTTTAGAACGATTACCCATGTCTGGATACAACACGGTATGCAAACTGTATTGTGATGATTCAGGTTCGGAACTCTTGTTTGCGTACCTAGTATGCGAACGGATTTACCTGAGAAGGTCCGGAACTCTTGTTTGCATACCTAGTGTGCGAACGGGTTTACCTTAGTTGGGTCCATAATGGTTGTTCGCGAACCGGGTTTGCGAATGACTTGACTAGGCCAAGGTCCGGAGCTGCTGTTCGCGTACCTGGTTGGCGAACACAGTGGTGAAGTTCTAGAATCGGTTATGTATGATTCTCATACTCATGAACTAAAACATTTATGATCTAAGGAATGCAATCTTTACAAAGCGTGGATTAAAGTTCATGAATTGATTCTTGTATAAGTATTTTGTACGATTACAAATTAAACCGATTTCGATTCAATTTGTTCATATATATTTCTATGAGATAGTGAACAATTGAACAACTCTATTTGAAACACAATAGATTTATCTGATTATCTTTCATGATTGATGGATCTTCATATTTGATCTAGAAGTGTTAGATGAATACGACTAAGACAAAAGTGTTCATATGGCTAACGCTGGTTAGCTGTTATTGAGAAACTCAATATACACGTTTAGGTAAGGTAAACTATATCTAAATGAAAGTATATTTCATTTGTTTGTAAATGGATAAGTCCATCTAACGGTGGAGGTTGATTTCTTTATTTTTAAGCAGACTTAGCTTAAATATTAAATCAGGATTTCATCTAACGGTGAATATTGATTGCTTTGTTACTAAGCTATCTTAGCTTTGATTGAAAGCAACCCTGATTTTAAGGACTATATAAGGGAGAACTCTAGCAACTGGAAAACCTAATCCCCACACTTCTGTGTGTTCCTAGTTGCGTACTAGAGTCGATTCTCCTTTAACTTAGGTTTTCCCAAAACCATTACAGGTTAACGACTTGAAGACTTCATTGGGATTCGTGAAGCCAGATCCAACTATTTTATTTGTAGTTGCGTATTCTTATCTTACTTGTTCTATCGTATTGAGTTTTATCTTCTCTAAGATTTACTCAAGATTTATCTCCGATAGATAAGACATAAAAAGTAATCACAACAGTTCTTCATCTCGATATTTAATCAGTTGGGTTATTGCGAGGTGACTAATATTTCTAGGCTGCTCTTTGGGAGTATAAGACTGGATTATTAGTTATTTCATGTTCACATTGATTTATCAAAAGACGCAACAAAAACCGAATGAAGAATAGACATATCTGTGGGAGACAGATTTGTTTATAAGTCTTTGACTTTGGGTCGTAGAAACTCTTAATTGTGGGTGAGATCAGCTAAGGGAATCAAGTGCGCGGAATCTGACGTGGTTCTAGAGGTGTAAGGAACGCGACTGTACCTTAATCGGTGTAAGACTCGGTTAGGGAATCAGTTAACTTGTAGTGGGCTAGAGTCTGTAACGGCTTAATACAGTGTGGTGCTCAAATCTGGACTAGGTCCCGGGGTTTTTCTGTATTTGCAGTTTCCTCGTTAACAAAATTTCTGGTGTCTGCGTTATTTCTTTTCCGCATTATATTTTTATATAATTGAAATATCACAGGTTGTGCGCAATTCAATCAGTTAATAAATACGACCTTGTTTGTTGGATAAAACTTGATTGACACTTGGGCATTAGTCTTTGGTACCGTCCAAGTTATTTTTCATATCAATCAAACTCGCATATTTTTATCTGTTTGATTTGCAGATTGTATTGAGAAAGAGATAAAAAATCTTTGATATAATTCTTGATTGAGTCTCGCTTTTAAGTTGGTGCTCTCGGAATTACATTGGAATTTAGTCCATACAGATTTCCGAACGAATTATTGAGTGTGGTTATTACACCCTCGCTTTTTCAAGATGGCTTCCCGCTTGTTTTTGTTAAAGCTCACTGGGATTTTTTCCTTGTGCAATATTTCTTTAAAACTAAGTTTATGTTTAAAAAACTAAGCTTCTCTTACATTAGTTTAATTCTCAAAGTCTATAATCCATCTAACCCTAGTGATTTCAGGCCAATTAACTTAAGTAATACGATTTATAAACTTATATATAAAAATATTGGCTAATTGACTGAAAGCTTGTCTAGAAAAATGATCTCTCAAAATCAATCGGCCTTTATTCCGGGTTATCAAATTACTGATAATATAATCACTGTGCATGAAATTCTCCATACAATGAAAACTTCAAAAATAAAAAAGGCCACTTTGCTTTAAAACTTGATCTTTCAAAAGCTTTTGATAGGGTTAAATGAGTTTTTTCTTGAAAAGATTTCACCTGCTTCTGTTTTTAAGGTGTCAATTAATTATGAAATCTGTCACTACAACTTCTTTCTCTGTGCTTCTTAATAAAATACCTGATCAAGATTTTAAAATGGAGAGGGTCTTCGATTGTCTCTTTATTACTTGTATGCAATTTTTATCTAGGCTGTAATTTAAAGCTGAAAAGGACAAGAAGATCTCTGGAATTAAAGTTTCTAATCGACTCCTCCTATATCTCATCCGTTTTTTGCGGATGATTGTTTCTTGTTTTCTAAAGAAAAATACATAAAGCAAAGAACCTGATGGATATCTTTAACTTGTTTGGTGTTGTGTCTGATCAAGTTATCAATCTTCCAAAATCTGGAATTTACTTATCTCCTAAAATGCATAATAAATATTATAAAATCATTAGTGGAATTCTTAAAATTAGACAGATTTCAAAAAATGATAAATATTTAGGCATGCCTCTTTTCTTTGATAGGAATAAAACTATTAGTTTTGAACAACTTCTTAGTAAGTGTTATGCTGCTTTTTAGACATGGAGAGGCTAAACTTCTCTCTCAAGCTGGCAAAACTTTTCTTACTGAATATGTTCTTAGTGCCTATCCTAGTTATCAGATGCAATGCTTTGCTTTCCTTATGACTGTTCTGGACAATGTAGAGAAAATGCAGAGGGAACTTTGGTGAGACAAAAAAGACGATGCTAAAGGAATATACACTAAATATTGGTCAGGATATGCACTAGTCTTGAGTATGGAGGTCTTGGAATTATAAATCCACGTATGCAAAATATTACCAGACTTGCTTAGAGACACTTAAGCAATCCTGATCATTTCAGGGCTCAAATTTTACATCATAAGTATAAATAACATTTCGGGAAGCTATAGTGAAATCAAAGCAGGGTCAGGATGGGAATCCATCCTTTAGATGCAGAAGCAAAGGCCTTTCTACATGCACTCATGTGGATTAAAGAACTGAAGATCAATTCCTGCCTTTTCTTGAACGACTACAAAAATATTGTTTCTGCGATCAATGGAGATGTTCACTTTCAGCCTCACTGAAGATAAAAAAACAATATTAAGAAATGCCTTAATCTTTTTAATCCAGTCAGCAGTGTGTGTTTTCAGTTTATGAATAGATCTTTACTGCTTAACTCAGATAGACTAGCAAAAGAAGCAAGATTTCTTAATGACTTCAAATTTTCTATCGGTTCTCTTGCGCGTGATGTCAATGCACTATTTTTTGATAGACTAAGAAGGAACTCAGTTCCTATCTTAAACTCAGAAATCTTAGCTCTTCTTAATATATCGACGTTTGTTCACCAAAAAAAAAAGTAAAAGATAGTTGACTTTTTTTACTGTCAGATTTAAATTTTACTCCCTCTGTTTCAGGAAAAGAGTTACTTTTCCAATTTGCACAATTTTTAAGGCAAGTATGTGAGAGAGTAACTTTTCAAATTTAAAACCACCCTCAACAAAAACCCTCAAAAAACCATTTAATTACCACAATTGCCACTATTATCATTAGTATGAGAAAGGATACTTTTGGATGTTCAACCTATCATATTCTGGAAAATAGAAGAAGATCACGTTATCGGATTGATTCACTCTTAGCTCCAGATGGAACATGGTGTAACGATAAGGATTCAATTGCTGATCTTCTCAGCAGACACTTCAAAAATATTATGACTTCATCTACTCCAGCAGACATTACTTCTTTTCTACAACATGTACCAACTTGCATAACTGCTGAGGACAACTCCGAACTTGAAGCAATACCTACTGAACAAGAAATTCACTCAACATTAATGTCTATGGAACCTTGGACATCACCAGGATCTGATAGTTCCACCAGGCTTCTATCAATCCCAATGTTCTGCTGTCAAAGACGATGTTTGTAAAATGGTTAAGTCGTTTTTCCACTCTGGTTTTGTTCTGAAAAATCTCAATGTGACAAGGGTTTCTCTCATTTCTAAAACTCAAACACCTCACAGGCTAGAGGATTTAGACCAATTGTGTTGTGCAATGCAGTTTAGAAAATCATCTCTAAAGTCCTAGCTTTGAGAATGAAGAAACATATGTCGACTCTCATCTCCCCTATGCAGTCAGCCTATGTGCCAGGTATAATGATATCTGAGAATGTTTGTATTGTTCAAGAAATCGTTCAAGCCATGAAGAAGAAGGAAGGTAAAAGTGGGCATCTTGATTTAAAAATGGACATGTCTAAAGCCTTCGACAGGCTTGAATGGAGTTTTCTAATCGATGTCTTAAAGAAGTTTGGTTTTGGTGATAAATTTTGTCAACTTGTTCTTCAATGTATCCGCACAAACCAAATACAGATCTTACTAAATGAATCTCTTTATTCTTCTTTTCATCCTACGCGAGGGATTCATCAAGGTGATCCTCTCTCACCTTACTTATTTATACTTGCAATGGAGTCATTCTCAAGGTATCTTGCTCACTGTGAGAGAGTTGGTTCCATAACAGGTATGAAAATCTCAAGGTCTGCACCAAAGATAAACCACTTATTGTTTGCTTACGATTAAATTTTTTTTTGTAAAGAAAATCATTCTGAATCCAGTAAACTTCTCTAAGTCATCGAGCAATTTAGCTCTTGCTCAGGTTAGCTAATAAATTTTAATAAGTCAGCTGTTTCCTTTTCTTCAAATATGGAACCACAGGACTGTCAAGACTTGTGTGGTTTTCTTCAAGTTAGAGAGCTCAATATTAAGGATGAAAAGTATCTTGGTCTGCCTTTTTTTGTTGGGAGAAATAAACAAATTCCATTATCTATCCTTGTTGATAAAATGGACCACATATTTTCAAAGTGGAAAAAAAGTAACATGTCTGAAGCAGCCAGGTCCGTTATGATAAGAAATGTCACCAATCCCATCCCAATTCATCATATGTCTAGTTTTAAACTGCCTGATGTCACTATTAAAAATACGAACTCATCGCAGCAATGTTTCTGGAGGAATAAGAAATCTAACAAAGGGAGGCATGTTGTCACATGGAGAAGAACAAATCATCCTAAAATTGAAGGTGGGTTGGGATTTCGAGATATGCACACTTTTAATAGGGATTTACTTGCAAAGTCGGCATGGAAGCTTTGTACAGATAAGACTTCTATCATGGCAAAGTATTTAAAATACAAATACTTCCTAGATGGTGAAATATTTGATCTCAAGAGAAATACAATGCTACTTGGTCATGGAACAGTATTAGTTCGGAGTTGCCCTTTGTTCAGAAATTCAGCTGTTGGAGTCTTGGTGATGGTGCAAGTATATTAATCTGGAAATACAGGTGGATACCAGAAATTTAATCTCCGCCTAAACCTAAATAGGGTTGTCTTATTCACCATAACTACAACTATGTTAATCAACTTTTTCAACAAGATTCAGAAACCTGGAATGTGTCTCTTCTTAACGAGCTTTTCGATCAGGATACAGTGGCATATATCTTCAGAATATCCATTCATAAAGATTATGAAGATAAATTCGTTTGGTTGCTTGAAAAAAATGGAAACTTCTCAGTCAAGTCTGCTTATCGGAAGATGTGTCACTCAATCTGTGGGTCTTAGGTTACAAAAAATATATACGTCTTTATGGAAGCTTCATACTTTGCCAAGAATTCAACAATTCTTATGGAAAGCTACAGCTGGTCTTTTGTCTACTAAAGATGCTCTGGGACAAGCAATAGTTGGAGAAGATAGTTCTTGTTCTCTCTGTGGCCAACATATGGACACTGCATCTCATCTCATCATGAACTGCGATATATCTAGACTGGTTTGGTTTGGTTTGGAGCTGCAGGATGGACTTCTGATAATCAAACAAATCTGTCAGATTGGATTTGCAGCTGGTTTGATGATTTACACTCAAGGAAAATTTCTGAACTGGAAGTTATTAAAAGATCCATCATAGCCTGGTGTATTTGGACTGAGAGATGCGAAAAAGTCTTTCAGAACAAGCCTTTGAATCCTGACAGTATTATACAGAGGGCCAAGATATTAATAAAAGAACATGTAGTCAGAAAACCTTTTATACCCATTACTGCACAAAAAGTCAATCGTCGAGATATCCATTGGATACCTCTACCTCTAAATTTTCTTAAGATTAACTGTGATGGGTCTTATCATGATTTAAATAAATCAGGTGGCATTGGACTAGTCATTCGTAATTCTGCAGGTGATCAACAAGGAGCGAGATGCATCCACTTGAAGAACATCAGGAACGCAGAGCAAGCAGAGTGTATGGGATTGTGGGAAACTGTTCACTGGGCAAGGGATTTAAAGCTGGAAAGGGTACACTTTGAACTTGATGGGCAGCTGGTGGTAGATGCAGTTAATAAAGACCATGATTCCATTGACTGGAGATTAAGCAATTATGTGAAAGAAATCAAGACTCTTTTTTAATGTTTTTACCTCTTGGAGATGCTACTAAGTCCCCAAAGAAAAAAATAAAATTGCAGACATCTTATCTAAACTTGCAATACAAGATGAGTTAACTTGTTTATGGACTGATTCTTATCCTGTTGAGATCAGATCCCAACTTCCTACAGACTCCTCTTATTATGTAACAGTTTAACTCTGCAATAATACATCTACTTTTTGTTTCAAAAAAAAAAGGCAAAAATAACTCTTTTCTTGAAACAGAGGGAGTATTACTCAATTTCCATATATTAGTCTTGTCTGGGCGAAGTTTCCAGCTAAATAATATTTTGAACGTCTCTGTGATCAAACGCCATTTCGTCGATTGAGAGTAGGGCTGCACAACGGGTAGGGTGGGTAGGATATGGCCTATACCCGCCACCCTACCCGTTTACTGGCGGTTAAGAAAAAATTTATCCGCCACCCTACCCGCCATTAAACGGGTAAGATCCTACCCAACCCATTCCCTGGCGGGTCGGATAGGGTAGGGTGGCGGGTATAACCGTTTTTTTTTTTTATTACTACTACCCGAAAGGAGGAGAAAGAAACAGAGGAGGAATGGATAATAATAAGAGAGATGATTCAAGTTCCTGTTATTGAGATCAAAACTCCAAAGTTGGTACTAGTTGGAAAAGATTTCAAAAGTCTTTTTTAAGAAAATGAAGGAGAACGAATTCGTGGAAATGAAATTAGACTCCCCCACAAAGTCTGCTGGGTCTACAGGAATTAAGACACCAAGAATTGAATCAGGAGGATCAATTCAATTTGAGGATAAAGAAGAAGAATTGTTCGGATCAAGAGGCGTCGAAGAAGAATTGTTCGGATTCGGGTATGAAAAAAGATCAAAGAAACTTACAAGAAAGGAACAACGGTGGTGGTTTGCATATTTGGAAGTGGAGGATAACTGGAATTGGAGCTCTCTGTTCTCTAGGAATCACTGCAGCTACTATCTGTATTTTCATTATAAGAAACAGAAAAAAACATCATCAGCAGAATCAAAAATTCAGATTCCAGATTTATGCAGAAGACAACGAGGTCTGCAAATTCCCTTCATTTTTTTTTTACATGTTTATCATTTCAGCTTATAAGCTATAAAAGGAAAGACATGTTTATCTATATGGCTGTTAGATAAATAGGCGGGTAGACGGATAGGGTAGGATAATTTCGAACTTTAACCGTCACCCTACCCATCTAACGACGGTTAAGAAAATCTTTACCCGTTATCTTACCCGCCAAATAGTGGGTAGGATAGGATACGGTTAAAACACTGGCGGATAAGGTAGGATTGGCGGATATGGGTAGGATATGTGCACCCCTAATTGAGAGACACGTCTCGGCCATAAACCTGAACCGAGACCGAAAATCTCGATGGCCAACATTGATCCAAACCCACTCTACATTTTCGATAGATTTTATTTCAATTGAACTAATAATGGAACTCGGTCCTATTTGCTTCAAGGAACTGTTGAGTAGGGTCGGATTTCAGAGTGACTCCGACAAGCTACACTCTAATGAATCGAAAAGTCTCTACCAGTCTCCACGGTTCTCATTTAATTGTGGGCCCGTAACAGAACCGACGAGAGTAGTTCCATGCGTAACATCCAGACAGAAAAACAAAACAAAATAAAAAAATCCGTCTAACCACTCTTACCCCCTCTGCCGTCTTTCTTTTATCATCATTACCAGGTAGAGAGTGTGAAGAAGAGAATAATGAATTGGATCCTCGAGAGAATTTAATTATCATCAATCATGAATTATTTTGACTAGAAACCACTCAGACGATTCACTCGGGTGAGTCCAACATACCTTCTTTTTTTTTGGTCGATTCAGTCCTTCTCCGATAGTTATTATGTTTTTGTTTGCAATTTCAGTTTCAGAAATTATACTCTTAACAGATTCATAATTCAGTTTGTGATTTTACTAATACTACTACAGATACTTTAAAGGTTTGTGATTCATAGATCTGCTTGGCTAAGTCACTTAGTTCAGGTAATAACACTGTAAAGAAACATAAAATCAGTTCTGATGGAATATGTTTCTAAGACTGAACTGAGAGTCAATATCAAGCTTAGCTTTGCTTGCTGATTAAGGGCCTAGGCATTATGGGGTTTATTCAGGTTGTAGGATTATAGAATTTGAGTAAGAATTGTACATGTAATAGTAGCAGAAATCACACTCTAATGAAATTGATTACTTGTTCGAAACAAAGAAGAATTTGACATTTCTTGTATATCTACCACCTGTAATGTAGTCAACTGTTATTTGGCACAGGTTTAATTTAATTTAACAGCTACAACGGAATCGAAATCATGGGTGCACCGGGAAAGTGGCTTCGGACGTTGGTGGGGATAAAGAAACAAGAAAAATCATCACAGTCTTCAGAAACCAATGAGAATGTAAGTAAATTTAGTTTTATTTCTAACTGCTTGAAAGTTTGTTGGTTTGTTTAAACCACTGTTATCATCTTTAGCTGTATCCAAGAACGTTGTATCAGGTGAGTTGTTAGTTTCATGCATTTAGATTTGAAACTTGAAAGAACCTGTCTGCGAAAGATGTTCTCGCACGGCAGTGATTTTTTTTTCCTATCTTTGTGAAGAATCTGTAAAATGCCAAAATCTCAATTCACACATTAAATTTTCTGGATAGCGCGAGTAGTCTCGTATCGTCCTCTTTCTCATTTTGTGTACAATATTGAGACTTGGACTGGGGCTGGGGCTGCTAACAAGATCTTTGCTCGAATTATAATATTTGATTAAGCAACTTGGTATACTCCATATACACATATCTCAGTTTATCTCCGAGAAGTGGTACGTTGGATATCTCGAACATATTTTTTTTTGGAATTTCATTTCATTTATCTATTATATTTCAGAAAAAAGCATCTGGTGCTCGTTTTTGGCACCGAAGAAGGAACACTGTCGACTTTATTGGTGATGGTCTTAAAGACGAGTTTGTTGAGGATGCAGCTCCTGTAACTAGTGATCCCAATTTCCAGTCATCAACATCTGATATTGCGAGCTCTCCTTCTAGTGTATTTCAAGTCCAAGTACAACCTGTTGCTCAGGTTCAGGAGAATAGTCGAGAGGAATTGGCTGCTACTCGCATCCAGACAGCTTTTAGAGGGTTTCTGGTGCGAATCATTTTATCAGTATTCTGTGCTTGTTATTAAATTTGTATCCAATAGGTCACATCTTTGGTCCAATACTCCAATTATATACTTCTTCTGGATGAGGCACAAAGATAATCTCAATCATGCACTAGTTCACATCTTGCCTCGTTATGTTGAAGTATTAATTGTTGCAATTATAAAGCTGATCTAGAAATAAAAAGGTTAGCTAATATTTTTCAGGCTAGACGAGCTCTGAAAGCTTTGAAAGGATTGGTGAGACTTCAGGCCCTTGTGAGAGGCCATGCTGTCAGAAAACAAGCTGCAGTAACTCTACGTTGCATGCAAGCTTTGGTGAGGGTTCAGGCTCGTGTTCGTGCAAGGCGTGTTCGCGTGGCTTTGGAAAGTCAGATGACGCAACAAAATATTCAGCAACAACCTGTTCACGAGACTCGGGTTCGTCAGATCGAGGTAACCGTTGTATGAAGACTCTCCAGTTACTAGTTCCCTATGTTCATTTCTTTAACCATTACAACTTTCATGTCAACTAGTATTGTTTCATGGCATGAAAAGTTACTAGTTTATTCATTGGAATCCTCAGTGTAATGTAGTGTGTACGTTAATTTTGGCTGACTGAAGGAGGATGGAGAGTAGAAAGGACAATAATTATACTACAAACATATTTGGGATTCCCTTTTTAATTGCTTTAAGTTGGAATCCATGGATGCTTGGTACCGCGTTAGAAAATGGGGCAATTTCTGTCCTATTATCGATGTAGCTAGTGGCTTGCATGTAAGTTAATTAGAGAAGTGCTCAAGTTAAGTCCGAAGTTACTAGTGACATATATGATTAAGTAAGGCAATGTTACCGCATGGTTGTTTGTATTACCCGAGATGCTCTTATTCCAACTAAAAATTATACCAAGTCAATTAAAACATTTCATTAATTACTGTAGGAAGGGTGGTGTGACAGTGTTGGTACGGTTGAAGCTATTCAGTTGAAGATAATAAAGAGGCAAGAAGCTGCAGCCAAGCGTGAGAGAGCTATGGCCTATGCTATGTCGCATCAGGTAAGCCTCATCAAATAGCATGTTCTTATGTTATATCACTCCATTTCTGTAACAATTTTGCTCAATCTCCATGAGTAGTAATTATGTAGTTGTTTCTTTTGTATGGATGGTTTGATGACACAAATTAGTCAAAGGGGGACATCATTAGTTCGAGCTATTCAATGGGTTGCCCCAGAATATGGGGGTCTTTAATTTGTAGACAAATTCATAATCCAGTACATTTGTAGTATTACACCTGTCCATTTTCTCAACCGTATCCCTGGTGTCCAATGCCGAACCAAGGGTATCCTCAGGAGAAAACTGGACAGTCTCACCTATTCAAATGTAATCTTGACTTGGTGTATCTCTCTCTTCATACAGTGGCAGGCTGGATCAAGGCAGCAAATGGTTTCCACTGGGTTTGAACCCGATAAAAGCAACTGGGGTTGGAACTGGTTAGAGAGATGGATGGCTGTTCGTCCATGGGAGAATCGATTTGGTGACATTAATCTTAAAGATGGAGTTACTGGCCATGAGACCGAATCACCTGAGGAAACAAATGTAACCATCCCGAAGTTCAGATCCGCCAACAGGAAAAACATTGCGCCAAACCTTCATCCAAATTTAGTATCCATCAAAACCAGCGCATCTCAATTCCCAGATGGAGGTGGTTCATCATCCAGCGGGTCACCTACTTTGTCTGGCAAGCCCAATCCTAACAAGCCTTCTGGGGAAGAGCCAGGTGAAGAAGCCAACTCTCGTCCATCTGAGCTTGGACCAAGATCCAACAGCAATCCTAAAGAGAGACCCTCACTGCAAAATTCCAAAGCAAAAAAACGCATGTCCCTACCAAACAGCGGTAAGTCTTTATTTTTTATATGAATTATGTTTCTTGAGCATATTTTCGCCATACCTACTGTATTGGACGTCACAGAGTTTCAACTGCAACCATTTTCACTTATTTGGGAAATTCATTGTTTTCTAACTCCTCAACTCAAACTGGCTTAATCATGGTAGGTGAAAGTAGATACTTATCCCTCAAATGTGAAATCCCTTCTTCGCAACTTTTCCTACAGTTGAAATTCAATACAATTTCTGATAGACAGACATGTGGTAGGCTCCTATTTGATTGACTTTTTTTTGGTGTCATTATGAATAGGTCTTGGGGGACAAAAGACCAAGAATCCTAGCAGAGCAATTACCAACAACACGGCACAAAATGGGCTGAAGAAGCCAATCAAGGAAACCTCTAAGCTGGTCAGAAGAAGTGATCCAAAAGCATCAAATTCCGGTTCTTCTCAGGGAGTTTTGATTGCAAAATGAGAATTTGTCTATATCTTTAATATTTGTTAATCCAAGTAAAATTCGTTTTTGAAGGAATATCCAAGTAAATCAGGTGCCACATTTATTTCCATTTGTTGTATGTATATAAATATATATGTATTCTGGTGTCACTTCCATGTCCGGCATCGTCAGCGTTAGGATTTCAGTTATGTTGTAACTATTCTTCATCACTGCTCGGTGATGGTAGTTGTATTAGTGTCAAGCTTTTAGAGGTTTTATGTTGTTCTGTTTCATCGGGTGTGTTGGAGAGGATAATTTGTTCAAACATTGTACTCCAATGCATATGCTTAATTTGTTAATGATTCTGAAACATAAGATTGTGGTTTGAGGATATCCCAACTCAAGTTCTTACAAAATCATTCAACTATCAACTGTTAACAGCATATATGCCGGGTCCCGCAATGTATATTTGAAACTGGTTATCTTCTTTGCTTCTGGCGTGTTCATTTTTAAGAGCATCTCCAATGCTGGTCAAGGTCTTAAAATTGTCACGGGTCAAGGCTTAAAATTGTATGACACCTTTACCACCAACATTTCAGCTCAGTCTATTTTCTGAAATTCCTCTTTTTGGACCGGTGACTTGGCAAATCAATCGCCTTGGTCTCATTGAACAAAACAAAAAAAAATACAACTAATAAGGTATGAGAAGAGAAGGGGGATTTTTCAACGCTGCTAATGGGGACCGGAATTAGCAGGGTACCGTATGAGTGATCCGACAAAAAAAATGGGTACCGTATGAGTGATCCGACGGTCAGGATTGGATATAATTTTTTTATCTCTTATAAAACGGTATTTTAGACCAATAGCAAATCAATAGCCTTTGTCCCGAACATATTCTTCCTTTTCGAGAATAAATTCCTCCTAAAAAAAAATCTGTCGATTGTAATTCATTCGGACTACAGGTACAATATTGTAATTCAGGATAAAAGAAAACCCTAGCCTTCTGATATATTTATACCGATACCAAATGCTATTCAGAAAAAACCCTAAATAAATCTCTTAACCATGGTAGCCGCTGGTAGAGGAAGAACGATATTAAGTTATTTAGGTATAAGCACGAAGTCATCTGCCGCTTTTGCAGAGATTAATATTGATTCATAGGGTCTTCATGCATGACTAATGATGCAGAAATGCTGTGTGTAATCAATTAATTTTTCTGTTTTTTTTTTCTTTGTTTTTTTTCTTCTTCTTAAACACAGGGATTGATATTGAGGATGCCTAAACTATCTATTGTAATTGATGCAGACTACATGTACACTATAGGAGGCATTTGGGTTTCTTGTTGGACAAGCCCTAGCGGCAGTATATGTGTTTGAAGCAAATCTTGAAGAACAAGATGAATCTCTGCGGAACATCACATGAACGGTGATCATATACTTGCTGTTTAGTGCATTTTTCCGCAAGGTATGGGCGTACTACCATAATATCCCTGTTATATCCCTGTTGTTAGTTTCATTGTTATATACTGTGCATACACCCTTTTGCATTATCAAAGATACACAGAGGATAAATAATGTTGATTTAAGTCTCTTATTGGTTTTGATTTATTATGCATACAGAGAGACATATAAGGACATCTAACCTTTTGCTGCTGATGATACACGGGAATTAGCGAAATGGTAAGATTATAAGGACATCTAACCGCGAATGGGGCATATGATATACCACTTTGGTGTTGATTTTCAAAAAATTTTGGTGTTGATTTTCAAAATTTTGTTGATAGGTATATCGTCTTTGAATCATTAGACGATATCGACCTATCAGCAAAATTATGAGAATTAACAACCGATTAAAATGAAAAGTTTCTCAATCTCATCTCTTATTTTCAGGCTGAAGTCTATTCCTTTATTTTAGTCTTCGGTCCTTTTTATTTTATTTTCTACCTAGCTTTATAAAAACAATTGTGAAATGCTTTAACATTTCGGCATTATATGAGAGAAATCTGTACTTGATATCTATATATCAAGGAAATAGTGATTTAATTTGTAATTGTAAACTGTTATATGGGAATTTGATAGATAATTACGCTCAATGTTGGATAACATCATCAAGTCAGGCATCGGGCTTATTCATCATTTTTTTGATTTTATAGCTATCTCAAATGTTTGCATCATTTATATCTGTGTTGGTGGGACAAAAATTAAGCCCTTGCAACTCCGGCAAGGCACTAGTATGCATAAAATGGGAAACAAGATAAATCTTTCTTAATGTTTTGGTAATCTTGTTTTTTTTCTTCTGGTTTCTCGTGTATGGCGACTTTTCTAATAGAAAATAATCCGTTCCAAATCATTGACTACGGTAAAAGCGTTTCCATTCTCTTCTAATTTTTTGTGTATGACGAATTTTCTAATAGAAAATAATCCGTTCCAAATTGCTGATTGGGGTATGTAAACTTTATAAATTTCTTTGCAAACGCAAATAATGATAATTTTTTTTTTGCCAAGTCCAATGATTTATTTCAGCAAAAAAATGTAATTACAAGAATTACAAACCAAAGGGATAAAAGACAACGAAACACATAAGAAATTAGAACTCTAAAAGCACATAGCTGAAAAAACAGCAACAAGGAAAAAACAAAAGAGACTAAATGCTTGATTTTCTTCAATTCTTGTATCATCACCGATTTCCCGCATATACGCCTCTCTACAAAAATCATCTTCAATAAAACATTTTCTAAATTTTATCATCAACAAGATTAAATGCCTCCACCTCTTCCTTTGTTAATTTTTTGCCACTAGCACTAACATAAGTTGGTGATCTAGGTTTCTTCTTTGGAGTTTTCATTCTCTCTAATTGCTCTTGAACTTCCTTGAAATATTCCTTTCTAAAGGTTGGATCTCTAATGAAATTTAGTCGAACCTCATATTCTTAATGTTTCCTAACACCTTAAGCTCCATCTTGCTTAGCGAATTTCCAGCCTTTTGTTGCCTTATAGCCTCTAGTCTGTCAAGAAAAGCTTTTTTTTTTTCAGCGTCAACTCCACTCTCCACTGACTCCGAATTGGTAGCTGAATTACCTCTCACTGAAACCCTATTCTTTTTTTTTTCCATCATGAACTGTACCCCATTCTTTGGAATTTTTAACTTCAACAGCCATAATTGCCACATCCAAATCAGTATCTTCCTCATCTATACTTTCAGTAACACTTTGAGATTCATCCACAACATCTTTAAAACCCAAATTTGAATTTAGGGATTCAAAAAAAAATGTACTAACTATTTCAGATGATCTTATCAAAGCATCACACATAGGCGTTAAAGATTTACCTTTATGAATAAAATTTCTCCCTTCTTCTTTCTCTCCATTTTGTATCTCCATCTTTATTTTCTAGTTTCACAAGACGTTATCACGCACATTGCTCTACTAACTGACGCACAGATACAAAAGACATTATTTACATCCACATCTAACTTTTCTTTTGGTTTGATTTTTTATTTTTTATAATCTAGTAAAAAAGAAGTTCTAATAATGTTTATCTACGATCTCCACAAAAGAAACGACGCAGTGTCCATTATTATTTCTTCTGTTATTTGTTATTTTATTCTTTTGATCAAATTTTAAAGTTTGTTACCAATAGCCACATGCAATTGTTTGTTTCTGTAACACACCTCGCCAAACAACACGTTTGTAAGTGTGTTAAGTTTTTATCACAACACCTTTTACTTTTTCCAACATGGTGATATTGGTGGATCAATGGACTAATGGAGGCTTTCTTTACCGGTGTATTATACAACCTCCTTTACTCTTTTTGTTATGGATTCTATATATCGATGCAACCCTAACTACGAGAATACAATTATGATTATTCTCGAAGTTTTTCATCTTTTTTATTGCAATTAAAATCCATTTTTTTAGTCATGAATGACATAATCTATATTCAAGGGATGTGGGTGATTAATTTCTTTTCTTACATTTTCATAGAGAATGAGAAAAAAAAATCCACCAAAAGATGGTTTACAGTTTCCGTTCCTTTAATAAAACTATAATCACCGAGAATTGATGTTATCGCAAATTGATTTTCTTTACGATAACTAATCACGTTCATGGTTGAAAAACCTACGGCCAATTAAATTTGATATCCTTGTTCTATATACAAGAATCATGTGATTTATCTATATGGTTTCCGTTTCTTTACAAGAAACCATACATCGACCACAAAAGTGGATTTTTTTATTGCGATGATTAAAACGACGATATTTTTTTTTACTTCGTCGATACGATTTTGGTAAATCGTAAAAAAAAAATGAATATTTGGTTTCCCCATCAATTTTAGGACAAAGGAGATTTTGGCATATTTTATAAAATTTTGACTAAGGGGTGTGATTTATTTGTCGATTTTAGATACTATCACGCATCACAAAAATTTTACCATCACATATGGTTTTATCTAATAATAAATCATTGATTTCTATTCCTTCAAATAAATCTTCATCAACAAAAAGTAGATTTTTCTCTATAAAGAATACAATAATGATTTCTTTATTTTACTCAAAAGAATCATTTAAACCAATTGGAATTAGATTTCTCTATGGATCCTAAAAGGATGAGATTGGTTATTATGTATTCACAATTGCAAACACTAATTGCTGCACTCCTGCGCAATTTTTTTTAATATTATTATTATTTTTTTTTCTTCCTAGTGCTACGTACTCTCTAAAATTGTGACCGTTCAACTTGATGTTGGGATATGTAGGATATAAAAGATCAACGGGTGCGCACCCGGCTTGTTAGCCTCTTTTAGTCCTTGTAATGACTAGATTGATCTTGAGATTAATTTCTTTTGATAAGAAAACGTCCATAATTTCATTTTATAGTGAATAATTATCTCGTTGTCCCTTGATGTTAATATGTTATCGGTGATTTTTTTGCATGCTTTTGGTGTTGACATGTAATTTTTGTTTTATTTTTTCTTTTGTTACAAAAGTAATCCATGTTTGATGGTAACTATGTATGTCTATTAAGACTACATTTTTTTTTTGTCGAAAGACATTTCATAATGAGCATATATGTCTCGAATTAATCGGATAATACTTTACGAAACTTGAAGTTTTCGTATATGAGATAAAAAGGAAATTTCCACCATGATCAGAGGGAGGGCATACACTATCAGAAGCTTGTGTTAATTAACTTAAAAGTTATATCAATTTCTCTCCCAACATGATCAAGTCGAAAAAAGGTTGTCACTATCAATAGGTGTGAAATGTCTCATTTTGCTTTTATATAAGCTTTCGCCTCTTGAAAGACAAATCCAATCACATATAGCAAAAAGTAGCATTTCAGAATAAGCTACAGATAGTACTTCAGTGGAGTCTATCAAAACAAGATCCACATTCTCATAGTTCATATCTCCTCACTGGAAGATGAGAGATTATAATGCCCGCGGACTCTGGTACCAGTAATTTTGTGAATATTTTTCAAGATATGCATACACTTGAGAATTTCGTGGGATCATGATAAGCTAAATATTGTTGAGTATTCATTTAAAGTAACTAGTAAAATAAATAACGGTGGTTTTGAACCCCTCTGCAAAGAAATATCGACATATGTGATTGGTTGGCATATAATCCAAATTAGGTTGGATAAATTTCTCGAATGACGCAATTTTGGATCCCAGACTTAACACCTTGAAATTGCCAAGCCGGTTAATTACAGACTGGTGTTGTCATAATGCGTTCTACGAGAAATATTATCGTTCTAAAACGATATAAGGGTTTCATTTATTTTCTTACTCAAACCCTATGATTGATTCAATAATATTCTTTTCTCCCAAGAACAATGCATTTGGCGTGGTAGTATTTGAATGACTCGTATTGCATTCGGAGAATATATTCGAATTTGTAATCCTTAAAGGATTAAAATTATATTCTGGAAGCCACCTGACACGATTTTATCAGGTTTAACAATCCTTTGTATATGTGTTTTTAGATATTTGGTGCGAAACCGAGAATCCGTTTTAATTAGTTGATGATATCAACTTTATATATATGTCTCTTGAGGAGTCCTTAAAAACACAAAAATTCACGCTTTAGAAGCATATATCCTATTTTATTTTTTATTTTTCCTTAAATCTGTAGTTAGAATTATGCTAGCTTACACTCTTCTTTAAGATGGACTAGAGTTATTTGTTTGATGCTTGACTACTGTAAAATTCATATTGTTGGGTTAGCATCCGTATTTTTTTCAACATTTGTATTCTTTTTCCTTCATTCAGGTTTTGTCCCATGTGGTTTTCCTGATAAGGTTTTAACGAGGCAACATCTCGTTGACTTTTAACCTTTGTTTCCAAAATGTTGATATATGTGCTCTTTTTTCTTCGTCCAAATTTATCCCATTGGGTTTTATTGGCAAGGTTTTAGTGAGGAAACATATGCATGTCCAGTTCTGTTATAAGTTTTCTCATAATTGTACTATTTTCCCTTCGATCAGGTTTTGTCCCTTTGGGTTTTCCTGACAAGGTTTTGATGAGGCAAGTGCTTAGATACAATGTTCATGTAGGGGGAGTGTTATAATTAAAAGTTTATTAGGTAGATCCCCACTTTAGTGGGAACCCATTACTTGGGCACCAAGTATATAAACTCTATAAATAGAGTCCTCAACCTTTGTAAACGCATATAATGAATAAAACTTTTCCCTTATTATTTCTCTCCATTTTGTATCTCCTTCTTTATTTTCTAGTTTCACATGAAAAACTTTGTTCAAAAAAAGAAAGAAAGAAAGAATACTCTTATGAACAGTCGGTTTCGGGTAAACGACCATGTTATTGGGCCGAAGAATAAAGTCTGAAACCGTCTTGTTTCCTTTATTTTGAACGATTTTCTGGGGAACAACCTTTTTTTTGGGACCATTGTTTTATAAGGCCATCTGCCGTATAATTATAAGGGGTGTGCTACAGTGTAGAGATTACTAATTTGCCCTTAATCCTAATTAAGAAAACTAAATTAATAACATGAAAAAGCGGGGGTACAACAACCACACCCAATATTTCTCTTACCAATCTGTATGGACAAACTCCAATATAGTTTCAAGAGAATCAACTAGACTCAACCTTAATAAAGTATATCAAAGAGTTATATCTCTCTTTCTTGATTCAATTCTTTCTCAAGCAAATAGAAATCTGCGAGTCTAATTGAATACAAGAGAAATCACTTGAACGGTACCAAAGACCAATGTTCAAGTATCAATCAATTTCAATAAAAAAAAAAGGTCGGATTTCCAATTGATTGATTCAAACGCACAACCTGTGATATTTCAATTATATAACAAAATATAATGCGGAATAGAAATAACACAGGCACCAGAATTTTGTTAACTAGGAAACCGCAAATGCAGAAAAACCCCGGGACCTAGTCCAGGTTGAACACACACTGTATTAAGCCGCTACAGACACTAGCCTACTACAAACTAACTTCGTCCTGGACTGTAGTTGAACCCCAATAAATCTCACACTGATCCAAGGTACAATTATGCTCCTACGTCTCTGATCCCAGCAGGATACTATGCACTTGATTCCCTTAGTTGATCTCGCCCACAACTAAGAGTTGCTACAACCCAAAGTCAAAGACTTTAATAAACAAATCTGTATCACACAGAAAAGTCTACAGGAATATATAAATCTATCTCCCACAGAAATATCTACAAGTTTTTGTTTCGTCTTTTGATAAATCAAGGTGAACAGGAACCAATTGATAAACCAGACTTATATTCCCTAAGAACAACCTAGTATTATCAATCACCTCACAATAATCTTAATTGACGCGGCGAAAGAAGATATTGTTAGAGCATGGCTCGGTTGAACCCACCAAGCGTTGGTATGTCAAGTTTGGTTGTCATATTTTAGTGAATCAAAACTCATGTTAAGAGTCGCTTGATTATGTACTAGAGTCAACTTCGTATAGGTTAGCTTGAAAGTATTAGGATATGAGACATAACAAGTATTGCGAAGTCTTGAAGATGTGAAGAAGAAAGGAGCTACAACGACAACAATCATCCTTCCACTTGAGGTTAGTGATATTTGACTTGAAATGTTTCATTCCCTAACGTATCTTTCAAGTCGTGCATATTGAAAACATAATTGCGAAGCATATTTGAATTCTAGATAGACATAATATTAAGGAATACAATACGAGGTTTATTGCTTAACCATTAAACTTTGTAGATAAGACATCGTCATAATCATTTGAATGCTATTGTGATTATGTATAGGGAACAATATTTCCATGTGTTCTAAGGAAGTAAGTTCATAAACTTGTTTGTGAACCGAAAAAAAATTGCCAGGTGTTATCGGTTTTGTTATTCATTGCATATCTTATGAACAACCAATATGTGTGATTGAGTATAACCGCTCACAACTTGTTTGTGTTCTTGGTAGAACTATTCACAAAGGCCTGACTTATGTATTGTTATGACTTTTATTAGTGAAACCGATCTTAAGTAATCACCTGAGATGGTATGATCGGGTTTGTGTTTTGTATGACCAAATATGGGAAAGGGGAACCGATCCTATTAAGAGGTGCAGTACATCACAAAGGGGAACCGATCCTTGTATGGGGTGCAACAATGTTTATAGCAGAAAGGGGAACCGATCCTATGGACATGTGCAACACATATAAGTTAGATACCATATATATGTGGGGAACCAATCCTAGTACCTAGTCAACCGATTTTTGGAAAGCTAGCGTGACTATGCACAATACTCACATGGAGGTAGAACCGAAACTTGTTTTGGTAGAACCGTTAAACCCATGATTGTGATTGAATGTTGGTTTGATCAATCACATAGTTCTTGAAAGTCAGATAACCAATTCTAAACTTATTTGGAAGTGTGGCAAATCGGTTTCAAGGTTGTAAGTGTGAAAGAGAACTTACAAAGTAAGGATGTCGACATACTTTGAACACGTGCTATGAATGTTTATTTCTTTAATTGTTCAAAGATATTCGTTAACGGCTAAGGGAAGATAATCCCAGTATCGAAACATAAGTAAGTTAAGAATCTTTTAATTAAGGTTATTAATTTCATTTTATAGGGAAATTTCAGAATTAGTAATGTGCATTTACTAATTAGATTTTCCGAGAGATTTCAATCATTATTTTTGGACAGAGAATTTCCAGGAATTATGAAAACCGAATTTGCGCTTTAATGAATATCTTGAGAATATTTTCGGTTTTGGAAATTCCTTGGTGTCCAAACTTCCTTGTCTATAAATACTTGAAGTTTGCCTTTCTAGCAAACTAATCCTTCGTAATAACAGACTTCCTATTTTGTTGTTGTTACTGGTGTAGCCGCCTATTCGGAGAGGAGAGCAACCTAATTAGGCGAAATCTCTTATGGCCGCTCAGTTTAAAGTCTTCTTTGGGATTGAGAAGCTCTAGCGTGTACCGTTGGTGGGAAACTAGATAATTGCGGTTTATCTTTTGTTTTCGATTGATTTGATTGACTAACGGTGGTTGAAATTTGACTGCACCTAGTTTGTTTATTCTTCAGAATCTTCTCTTCTGATATAAGATTCACTCAAACTAGTTCAAAGTTTCGACATGGATCTTTAGACTGTTGTTAGTTCTAAAGACGATCTTGTGATAATCCATTGTTAACAGACTCCGTTCTGTGCGTGATTGATCACAAGAGATTCAAGTGATTGTGTGCAGGTTTTTATTGAAGATTTAAGAAGATTTGAAGACAAAGAAGATATTGAAGACCTGACTTGGGTTTTATAATCTTTGGTGTGCACAATATTTGTTTTGGTAAACGAGGATCCAATTAATAATCGGTTTATCCTTGTGGTAGATTGGATTGATTAATTGAGTAGATCGGCATCAACACAATTCATTGGATTAAGAGTGTTGTTGGCTTAGTCTTAAACGATTACTTCGGTAATTGAACATAGATAGATCTAAGGACTTGACGAAGGAGTTTATGTTATGATAAACAGAAGAGCCTTTGTCCGACTCATATCACTTGGTTGAATAGAGTTGATACCAAACATATTTGTAGTTTCTTTACTGTTTGGAATACGAACCAAAGGAATTGTTCTAAGTACGTGACTTATTTATAAGTTGGAGGCGTGAGAATACAGACGGAACTAGGTGAACTATAGGTTTAGTTGCTTGGTCTCAACTATACGAAGTTGGTGTAATTTTGTGTAGCAGATTAATCCTGAGAGTATCCAATTCTGGACAAGGTCCTGGGGTTTTTCTGCATTTGCGGTTTCCTCGTTCACAAAATCTTGTTCTGTCATTTACTTTTATTTTCCGCATTATAATTGTTTTATTATAATTAAATTAAATTACACAAATGTTAATTCCTATTTACTTGATAAGCAATCCTATTGTGTTTGGTTAAGTCCGAACCTTTATATCAAGTAAACATACTTCGCTGTTGTATTTTCTCGATCTCGTATCCATAGACGATCACACGAAGTGTGAACCGATTAGTTGTATTGTCTCAACTCTGTCCATAGACAATCACTTTCGGAGAAAGGACTTATAGGTAGGAAAAGTTTCGGCTTGGTGTATATTTGGGTACCCTCGCCTTTTCAATTGGTATTAGAGCAGGAAAACACGAAAAGATATAACAATATGTGTTTGGTATGATCCAACCTATAGGAATGAATCTAATGAGTGATTCAGTTAACGTTATGCAAGAGTCTGAATACTCAAAAATTGAAGATGTTATTACTTCGTTGACTCATGACCCTGGAGTTATGAAAACATCTATGTCTATCTCTGATGAAGGAGAAGATGCTGATAAAGAGTTGGTAAAACTCCTAAAGCCTATACAATATTTGTCTTCTAAAGTACTTATTTTAAAGATAGAGTCAAATCTTCTTAAACATGAGATCAGAGAAAAAGACATTCAACTGAATTGTCTAGCCAAAGAGAAAATGGATCTCGCTGTCAAACTAGAAGCTCTTGGTAAATCTCTTACAAATAAAGAGACACGTCCTATGATTCTGACTAATGATGCTGTTGTGATTTCTTCTGATGAGGAAACTAAAAGTCCTTGCTCTACTTTTACAGATTGTGAAAATACCGGTTTAATCACATCTGAAACAGATCAAGATGATGGTAGTTCTCCCAACTACATCAAGTTAGAAGAGGATGAGAAATCATATTCTAGATCTACTGATGATCAAACGAAATCTTGTCCAAAGGAAATTTTGAACCGATTCCATGGTGATTCTAAGGAATACAATTTTCAGTCACTTGACAAGAAACTTATACTTCTTCAACATACAGTGGTAAAAATTTTGAAGGAAGTTTCGTGTCTTAAAAAATTGAAAGATCATTCCTCCGTGGAAAGACAGATTATACCACATCCCGATAAGATCAGAGACAGATGAAAGAGTTGATAATCGCTTCTGGAAAAAGGTTCCTCCGCACCCATATCGAAACAGTTCCGGTTTGGATAAGGAACGACTCCAGAAGGAAGGGAAAGAGCGAATCTCTGCCAAAAGAAACAATCAGGAATTTTCGATAGTTGTTTCAGATGATCACACTAATGTTAATAATAAGGAAGTCCTTAGAATGAGAAAATCTTATGAAAATATCATTGAAAGAATTAAGAGAGATTAACTATCTCCGAGAATTCTCACATTAGTACATTTTCTCCACATGATCATATCTCTAGAGTTAGAAAAGATCATCGTCTTGGGAGAAAATATTTTGGACATAAATTCCCTAAAAGAAACATGAACTATGTTTCTGATATTCACTGTACTCTGGAAAGATCTTACTCCGATACAACTTAGTTGTATCATATGTTATGCATTCTCATCCTTTCGTGCTCATGAATCTTGGATGGGAAAGGCACAATAAAACAGGAGCACATGTATTTTGTGAAGTTGTTTATCAGAAAAAAAATTCGTGACAGTATATGGGTTGCTGGGAATCCATGGTAGTCTAAAAATGTTCATGTTTAACATGATTTTCCAAAAATAGGTGTTATTTGGAATTTTCGGATTTTTAACAATCCTTCCAACTTGAGAAATTCGGACTAAGGAAACGAAATATATTATTTTATATTTTCGTATTTTTCAGAGGTCTTTTGGTCCGAAAGTTGCCTCTTTTAAAAGGAGAAACTTTCTCTTGTCTGTATTCGGAAACCCTGAGCAATCCTTTTATATTTATTCATAACCGAGCATGCCTCCAATAACTCGCAGTGTCTCAAAGGATAATAAGGAGAAAGATCAAAAGGTTAAGGATTGTCAAGGAATCAATACAAAGAGGAAGAAAAAGGGCATATCAAACATCATGTCTGATTATGACTCTGATAATTCAATTGTATCACAAGATGAGTCATGCCTGTTGCATTACAACCTACAAGATCCAACCAAAAACCAAGTGGATTTGTTCCGACAGTATGATAGATTATATCCAAGGTTTTGAGGAACTAAGAAATAATCTCATTACAACGGTTCGGAATCAAGATTGGCTCAAAGATAAGATTGAGGAGACAAAAGTTGATATTGCTAATATGAAGATTCAAGTCCGAAAAACTTGCGAAACAAGAAGTGGTTGCTGACAAGTCCCTTGAGACATGCTTTAAAAGTTTGAACACTGAAGAGACCTCAGTGAACAAAAATAGCACCACTAGAGATTAAGTTATATACTGTAAAACTTAATCTAGTTTAATAGACATAATTTTTTGATTTCTTTCATTGATTGTGTTGGTCTATTATGGATAAAACTATTATGAATAAAATTATTTGATTGGTAATTTTTCTTCTGATAGTTTTCGGTTTACATAGGTTGTGCTTAAATGATTTTATCTTATTGCTATGTATGTTTATGGGATGTTTGATTTCGGTTTTGCTACCTTAATATTCGATCTCATATATATTGTGAACCCTTATGGTTTGGGTGACTTTTTGATTTAGCAGGATTAAGTTCTAGCCCATGTTGGTAGGCTTTATCAAAGAATCATGAGGGGTTCTGGTAGAAACAATATGTGAAAAAGTCACAATATGTTGAATCGTTTTTGGTTTAGCATATGTGTTTCGACGGTTTTAAACTCTTGCTTGCAATTGTTAAAACCGGTTTTCAACCTTTCTCTGGTAAAGGTTGAGGGTTGTTGTTATTCTTTTGTATTGGCATAAGGATGACAACGTGATGATATTTCGATATCAATTCTCCCTGGACGAAGATGCAAACATATTGGAGAAATGGATGCAAAATTTTAGGTAACAATCTTGTTAGTTAATTGTTTTCCTGTTTAAGAAAAGCCCGAGTTTATATTATATATATATTTGTTGCTTTTTCTTAACAAAATTTCGGTACAATTGATGTTTATTCCATGATGTGTGTGTGGATGTGCGATTCAATTGGTTCAGGTTAAGAAAAACTATTTTTATCTTGCTTTATTGTGTGGTATCAATTGTTTAGGCTTACAAAATTTCGGTACAATTGATGTTGTGTGTGATTCAATTGGTTCCGGTTAAGAAAAACTATTGTTATCTTGCTTTTGTATGGTATCAATTGTTTAGGCTTACAAAATTTCGGTGCAATTGCGGTGCTTTTAATGTCTATGTTGTTTCAATTGCTTCCGGTTGAGGTGAATATTTATGCAAGTTGATTTATTTTGGTTTGTATGAATTATTTATGGCTTAACGAAATAAAAAGTGTACGGGATGAGTTGTTTAGTCCATTTCGATTCCGGATAAGAGAAACTAAGTTAATTCTGATCTTAGTTAGACTTATCAAAGTGAGGTTTCAGTTATTCAAGTCTAATCGAATGCCTTAACAAGAAATGTTATTTAACTAACCTAGTACTTGTCTTGTTTAAAATTGAAAGGTCTAAGTTTATGGATAATTAGAACCTGATGAGAAAAATAGAGTTTATCTTTATTTTGGTCTTATCGAATTAAGGGGTTGTTTTTGAACAATCGGTTTAGCAAAGGGACTAAAGTGCTTAGTTGATTTTTGGTTTTCTAAACTAAATTGGAAAAATTGTTTCGGATAATTTTTTTCCGTGATAACATATCAAAATAAAACTACATGTAGTTTTAGTTTTGATATTGGTTCTCAGAACATGATGTGTGGAACCCTCGTGCCTAACTCTACAGGTTTGCAAGTCTATTTTGAGATTTGTAAGATTCTTTTCGTGTTGTCCATTATTTTTTCGTTTCTTTGTCATTTTTGTGATAATAAGGGGGAGAAATATATGGAGTAAACATGTGATACTGGCATTGATTTTATATTGATTGGTATCGCTAAGGAAAAGAACAATGGTGCTTGAACGTTTATTTAATGAAAAAGTGAAAGCATAGACTAAGGGGGAGGAACATGTCATATGAATTGGTATAACAAAGACGTGCTGATTGAATATCTACCTATCTTCCTAAGGGGGAGTAATAGCTTTGTTATTATAATGTCAACAACGACATTTTCAAGGATTGAATGTAAGCAGTTTTACTATGCTGTTGAATCGGGAATCAAGCGGATGTGTAATGAATTCTTGTAATTTGTTTATCCATATGATGTAAGAGTTTTGTCACTAAAATTTACAAAGGGGGAGATTGTTAGAGCATGGCTCAGTTGAACCCACCAAGCGTTGGTATGTCAAGTTTGGTTGTCATATTTTAGTGAATCAAAACTCATGTTAAGAGTCACTTGATTATATACTAGAGTCAACTTTGTATAGGTTAGATTGAAAGTATTAGGATATGAAGCAAGGAGCTACAACGACAAAAATCATCCTCCCACTTGAGGTTAGTGATATTTGACTTGAACTGTTTCACTCTCTAATGTATCTTTCAAGTCGTGCATATTAAAAACATAACTGCGAAGCATATTTGAACTCTAGATAGACATAGTATTAAGGAATACAATACGAGGTTTATTGCTTAACTATTAAACTTTGTAGATAAGACATCGCCATAATCATTTGAATGCTATTGTGATTATGTATGGGTATGAGGTGAGGATTTCATCCTAGGGAACAATGTTTCCATGTGTTCTAAGGAAGTAAGTTCATAAACTTGTTTGTGAACCGAAAAGGAAATTCCCAGGTGTTATTGGTTTTGTTATTCATTGCATATCTTATGAACAACCAATACGTGTGATCGAGTATAACCGCTCACAACTTGTTTATGGTCTTGGTAGAACTATTCACAAAGGCCTGACTTATGTATTGGTATGCCTTTTATTAGTGAAACCGATCTTAAACCTGAGATGGTATGATCGGGTTTGTGTTTTTTATGACCAAATATGGGAAAGGGGAACCGATCCTAGTAAGAGGTGCAATATATCACAAAGAGGAACTGATCCTTGTATGGGGTGCAACAAGGTTTATAGCAGAAAGGGGAACCGATCCTATGGACATGTGCAACATGTTTTTAGGCAAAGGGGAACCGATCCTATGGACATGTGCAACACATATAAGTTAGATACCATATATATGTGGGGAACCGATCCTAGTACCTAGTCAACCGATTTTCGGAAAGCTAGCGTGACTATGCACAATACTCACATGGAGGTAGAACCGAGACTTGTTTTGGTAGAACCGTTAAACCCATCATTGTGATTGAATGTTGGTTTGATCAATCGCATAGTTCTTGAAAGTCAGATGAACCAATTCTAAACTTGTCTGGAAGTGTGGCAAATCGGTTTCAAGGTTGTAAGTGTGAAAGAGAACTTACAAAGTAAGGATGTCGACATACTTTGAACACGTGCTATGAATGTTTATTTCTTTAATTGTTCAAAGATATTCCTTAACGGCTAAGGGAAGATAATCCCAGTATCGAAACATAAGTAAGTTAAGAATCTTTTAATTAAGGTTATTAATTTCATTTTGTAGGGAAATTTCAGCATTAGTAATGTGCATTTATTAATTAGATTTTCCGAGAGATTTCAATCATTATTTTTGGATAGAGCATTTCCAGGAATTATGAAAACCGAATTTGTACTTTAATGAATATCTTGAGAATATTTTCGGTTTTGGAAATTCCTTGGTGTCCAAACTTCCTTGTCTATAAATACTTGAAGTTTGCCTTTCTAGCAAACTAATCCTTCGTAACAACAGACTTCCTCTTTTGTTGTTGTTACTGGTGTAGCCGCCTATTCGGAGAGGAGAGTAACCTAATTAGGAGAAATCTCTTATGGACGCTCAGTTTAAAGTCTTCTTTGGGATTGATAAGCTCTAGCGTGTACCGTTGGTGGGAAACTGGATAATTGCGGTTTATCTTTTGTTTTCGATTGATATGATTGACTAACGGTGGTTGAAATCTATTTGCACCTAGTTTGTTTATTCTTGAGAATCTTCTATTATGATATAAGATTCACTCAAACTAGTTCAGAGTTTTGACAGGGATCTTTAGACTGTTGTTAGTTCTAAAGACGATCTTGTGATAATCCATTGTTAACAGACTCCGTTCTGTGCGTGATTGATCACAAGAGATTCAAGTGATTGTGTGCAGGTTTTTATTGAAGATTTAAGAAGATTTGAAGACAAAGAAGATATTGAAGATCTGACTTGGGTTTTATAATCTTTGGTGTGCACAATACTTGTTTTGGTAAACGAGGATCCAATTAATAATCGGTTTATCCTTGTGGTAGATTGGATTGATTAATTGAGTAGATCGGCTTCAACACAATTCGTTGGATTAAGAGTGTTACTGGATTAATCTTAAACGATTACTTCGGTAATTAAACATAAGATAGATCTAAGGACCTGACGAAGGAGTTTATGTTAAGATAAATGGAAGAGCCTTTGTACGACTCATATCACTTGGTTGAATAGAGTTGATACCAAACAGATTTGTTGTTCCTTTACTGTTTGGAATACGAACTAAAGGAATTGTTCCAAGTACGTGACTTATTTATAAGTTGGAGGCGTGGGAATACAGACGGAACTAGGTGAACTATAGGTTTAGTTGCTTGGTCTCAACTATACGAAGTTGGTGTAATTTTGTGTAGCGGCTTAATCCTGAGAGTATTCAATTCTGGACAAGGTCCAGGGGTTTTTCTGCATTTGCGGTTTCCTCGTTAACAAAATCTTGTTGTGTCATTTACTTTTATTTTCTTCATTATAATTGTTTTATTATAATTAAAGTAAATTACACAAACATTAATTCCTATTTACTTGATTAGCAATCCTATTGTATTTGGTTAAGTCCGAACCTTTGTATCAAGTAAACATACTTCGTTGTTATATTGTCTCGATCTCGTATCCATAGACGATCACACGAAGTGTGAACCGATTAGTTGTATTGTCTCGACTCTGTCCATAGACAATCACTTTCGGAGAAAGGACTTATAGGTAGGAAATTTTTTAGCTTGAGGTATATTTGGGTACCCTCGCCTTTTCAGATATTGTGGAGTCACAAACGATGAGAAGAAGATGTTTGCAACTACTTTTATATCTTGCCTATCGGAGATATTAATCTCAAGCCAATCGTTACGATTGTACTCAACACGATAGAATCAGCAAGATCAGATCACACAACTACGAGAAAGTAGTATCGGTCTGGCTTCACAATCCCAATGAAGTCTTTATGTCGTTAACCTAGTATTCAAGAAGAAACCTAAGGTTAAAGGAGAATCGACTCTAGCTAATACAACTAGTATCACACAAGAGGTGTGGGGATTAGGTTTCCCAGTTGCTAGAGTTCTCCCTTATATAGTCTTTCAAATCAGGGTGTGCAATCAATGTTAGCTTGGTAACAAAGCATTCAATATTCACCGTTAGATGAAAACCTGATTAGATTCAAGCTAATATCTTTCAACCGTTGGATCGAAAACTTAGCTTGTTACACACAAATGAAATGTACTATTTTGGGTTTATGTAACCGTACCCAAACATGAACATTTGTTGTTTTAAAAATAGTTAACCAAATGGTTAGCCATATGAGTGACCGGTTGTCAACCGTGCAAATATAATTCACTTCCTCACTCAACTAGAAATAAATATAGTATGCGATAAGAAAGAGTTCGTTCCCACAGAGAGGGTTTTGTTGTTATCAATTTTCAGTTTCTTAGTAACCAAAGGGGGGGGGTTTGTTTTATCTAAATAAACAAAGCAATGAAAGTAAATTAAAAGCAATAAAATAATTGAATAATCAATAAGGAGAAGATATTGGTCATGGGATAGTATCATTCACAAACATGTATTTTCATCAATGATTAGAATTGAAATTTAATCTCTCATCTATTAAAAGTCCTAGGATATCTTGATCGCAAGAGTATCCCGTTTATTTCCCGATTTTATCACAAATAACATTAAAAGATGCTAATGTGAAATCTACCTAGAAAGCAACCTAAAGTGTAAAAGCACAATTAAGTTTAACTCCCTAAGAGCAATAAGTTCTATGAAATAAGACTAATCAATGCAAACAAAATGTGTAAAAGCACTAATTCGTTTTAACAAAGTTTATGATTCATATATGACTAGTAAGATGTATCACTACAAGTACTCCCACAATTATGCTACTTAAAATCAGGTACAAATAACTTTTTCGTATTGAAAACCCTAATATAGCTCTAGAGATGAAAGAAAATCGGATTGATTCCAGACTCAACCAATCAAACAATCAAATCATATAACAATATAAACCATGAATCATAAACAACAAAGTTTTGAGACAAAACTAATTCATTGAATCAAATAACATGTTGGAAATCAACTTTTATCCCATAACCAATAATTGAGTCTAGTTACTCATAATAATGGAGTTCATCATAATCATAGTCAATAAAATAAATAAAGAAGATGAAAGCAAAGCAAACCCTAGAAGTAGTTTCCTCCAAATCTCCAAGAAGAATACGTGCTCCCAAAAGTTGTAGAAAACTTTTCTTTTTGTAGCTTTCCCCCCTTCCAAAATTAGGTCAAGTCTTTAAAAGCCCAAAGTCCAATAGCAAGATGTCCACCAAGCCCATATGTGTGAAGAACCCATGTAGAAAATATGTCCAAAATCGTCGCCGGAAATTGGCCGACAAAGTTGCCGTAAAACATCTCAGGTGACCGGCAAAGTCCGCCCGGTCACCGGTCAACGGGTCAAATCTGTCTGGTCAACCGAGTCAAGGTCAGACCGAGTCAACCAGTTGGCTAACTCATCTGAGTTGATATTGGCCAAGGCCATTGCACTGGCCTGAGCTTGCTGATGCACAATGATTGTGCATCACAGCTCCTTGGCCAGCCATCTTGTGATGCACAATCATTGTGCATCAGCAACTTCACATCCAATTTCAGCTGTAATTTCCACCATCTGTAACTCCCATTTCCAATTCCCCTGCAGCTCAGTCACCATCTCAGGTCTCTGTACTAGCATTTTTCTTTGTCTCGAAACCACTGCCATACAAACTCATTTCAGTTCCCAACTCCCCTGCAATTCTGTTCATGCCTGCCAAAAGCGAACTGCAGCTGCGACCAACTCACTTAGGCATTCTTTAGGAGCTGCAACAAAAACTAACTGCAACTAGAAATTGTACACAACACATGCAAATACTCATACAAGCCAGGTACCAACACATTTCAGTTCATTCATCCTGCAACTGTATATCACAGACCACCATTTCATTACCAACAGGTCATGGTATTAACACCATCTCCTGCAACTCCATTTGTTGACTGCAGCAGCACACAATCTCAAACACAAAGCAAGTACCCAGAACTGTTGACTGCACTCATTCAGTCCCATTTTCATCTTCTCTGATAACAGTCACCACTTTCTTGATCCACAGCAACAAAAAATTCAGCATCTCATGCCCTGTAACTCATATCAGCTCAACAAAACCATCACTTCAGTTCAGCTGCAATACCTCCAAAACAAACCATTCCTGCACAATTGTCATTGCAACTTAACTTATCTATGCTTCTTCCTGCTGCTCCATACTCTCACCGGCAGCATCGGAACTCGGCCAACACTCCGCCTGCAACTGCAATATAGCACCACCACATTCGTTAACGAATTCAGCTCAACCCTGTAAAACAATTCACCAAATTCGCTACAATTCAGTTACAAGACTCAGTGGTAGCAGCAACATCTTCAGTTTCCTCTACTCGAATTCGTACCCTGTCAATTGCTCTCAACCTAAACCTTGCTTCAGTTCAGTCAAGCAATTCAACCACTTGCCTGTATATGAGTCATACCCTGCAAAAACAATCACAACACAATTTATTCCGCAAAACACCAGCAAATCCACTCCATTCTTCTCGGCTTTAGCTGAGACTCTTGATACCTGATGGATTCTGCCGATTCCATGGATAGGTCGACGGCAATAGACACCCCATTTTTGCTTATTAACTGATGACAAAGGAAATGAATATTTCTCCTACGAAGACCTAATTCTTCTTTAATCTCAACTTCAGCACAAACCCAACTCTCTAAACCCATGGAAATCATCGTCTACAGTTTGATTCAACCACAATAACACCTCAAGAACCCTAATTTCACCATCGACCCAGATGTACACATCAAACCCAAAAATCAATTTCCTCCTTCAATTAGAGCAAAACCCATCTTTCCTTAGGCTACTAAACTTCTTATCTTCTGCATCTCTTCTCAGTTAAATACTATCCACCTTCTCCATCATCAATAGCTTCACAAACTTCCCTTGATTCGAACTTGGATTTAAACAGCATCAGAGTCATTTTCATCTTCACAGCAACATCAATTTCTCGATCTGATTCTTCTCTGTTGTTCATCCTCTCACGATCTGAGTTTTCATGGTTGCGCCTCTTTCTCTTTAAGTTTCAGAAACAAATGATGAGAATTGTTTTTCTCTTGATTTTTGGGGTTTGGTAATAATTCAGGTAGGATTGTTGAACCCATTATAAGAACCACCCCACAGGTGCCCTGAGAAAACAGTGGCCTGTCTTAATACTTCCCAAATCAGAGATGCCCCTTAACCTCACTTGGGCTCCAGATAACGTTTGCCTGTGAAATGACCATTTTGTCATTATTTCGCTCAAAACCTTCACTTGGTCCAGCTGCCACTCGCATGTGAATTGACGGTTCTGCCCTTATGCTCCAAAAGAGTGTTTTCTTCCTTCTTTTGCTCCAAATGAGTTCATCGCACCTAATAACTGATGAGTGCTAAAAAGTGCATATTTCTATATATTTTTCTTGGCATTTAACTCATCTTTTGTGCGTTAATTCTACATTTTATCCCATATTCTGTATTTTCATTGTTTTCAAGAATAAATATTTTTCTTAATTAATTTTGCATTTTTAGGTAATAAATAAAGTTAGATGAATTGCGGAGCGGAAAAGAGCAGAAAAGTAGTGAAAAGCCGGGAGGAATCACGCAAGGAAGCCGCGAAGAATGTTGTGCACAAGACCAAAAGGCTAGAAGTGGGCTTGAAGAGGAAGAATTGTTCTTAAAGAAGATATGGGATTGGCATACCCAAGGCCCAAAACCCTCATCCAAATCCATTTCCTATATCCATACCCGTTTCCCTTTCTAGCCGTCAGATTGGATCATCTCAGCATCCTATGGTCGCAGCATCGCCAGTACATCAAAGTCTGAAGCTCCTGTCTAACACTACAGCACCTAACTCCATCTTGAGCCGTCAGTTTCGTTGTATCAGGCATCCGACGGTCGATACCATCCTCTTCACTTGTAGCCGTTAGATCAATCTATCATTTCCGCATCCCACGGCTCAGCTTTGCGAATCATCGAGACTTGATGCATCTGCTCAACACCCAAACACCTAACACCTATACCCTTCAGCCAAACGCACCTTACCCAAATTCTCATCTTCCTCCTTCGAGCAGTCGAGCTCTGCTCCTGCCAACTCCACCCTCTCCGTCGCCTCAACCACCACCACTCCCCTCCACGAGCCGTCAAATCCCCAAACACTAGAACCCATCACTACCACCTAATCCCCCATCATTCTAGCCTACTATTCTATCACTATCTCCTCTTCACAGTTCCTGAAACACTAGGAGAGAAAATGATGGAATAGCTCGAGCTAGGGAAATTGTACCAGAAGAGTGAGCAGAAGAGGAAGCGTGGGTCAAGCTAATTGAGTGGATATCAGAAGTAGTTGGTAAGAATTTTTGATTTAATTTGTAAACCCTAATTTTAGAAATTAGGTATTTTGGGGGAATTGAAATTGGGTATAAATAGAAGGCTTGGGTGTTGTAGAAGGCATGTCTGGATTAACCAGAGCATCAGTAGAATAGTTTAAGTTTTTTTAGTTTTGTTATTTCCATGAACTGTTAGCTTTGAAGGTTATCAATCTTTTCAATTCCATGATTCTCAATTCAAATGCATTGTTAATTTTAGCTGTTCAGAACTCCAACATGTATTGAATTTGATTGTGTGATTGTTACAATTTACATCAAGCTCATGTTTATGTTATGTTATGTTTTGTTCTTATGATTTGTTCTTAGGATAGTCTCATTTGCCCTAGCCCTGCTGTGTAATAATTTGACAAAAGCCTTAGAATGTTAAACAAGTTTAGGAACACTTGAACTTAGTTTAAGCTGCAACTTCATGCTGAATTCACATACCTTTGACTAGTTGTACCTTAAAAAGACAACTAGTACTTTGGAAAGAACTATAGTTGTGCTTAACATTTCAATAAGAAAATGCATAGCATGAACTAGGGTGAAATCAAACCCCTTATTTCACTGATCTTCTTAATCCACAACTTCTTTCATCTTCATTTAGTTTGCTGTTTCATGTCCTGTTAGTGTCTTGTTTAATTCGGTTAGTTCAATTCACTGTTAGTTTTCATATCCTTGTTTGGTTAGATTAACTAGCTTAGGAATGCTTCAATACACCCCAAGTCCCTGTGGAATGACCCTGTCTTGCACACATTACTACAATTTGACCCTGTGCACTTGCAGGTTATCACTGTAGGCATTTATTCATCTTATTTACACATCTATATTTGCCTACCAATAACTCATAAGCAAACATAAGATACGTATTTCACAAGAAAAATAGCAAAGAAAGCATAAACATTGATATAAAATTAGGTGTTTTACACCACCTATCAATGAGCACTTTCATATCAACCATGTTCTTCT
The DNA here is from genome assembly GCF_003573695.1 of Papaver somniferum. NCBI lineage: Eukaryota > Viridiplantae > Streptophyta > Magnoliopsida > Ranunculales > Papaveraceae > Papaver > Papaver somniferum. The sequence continues at coordinate 134,221,094 of NC_039366.1, forward strand.
TCACCATAACTAGTTAAAATGACTCAAATGAACTAGTTAGAGAGTTGTTCAATTGCAAGGAAATCTTATGTAACTACACAAGACACAATCAAAGCAAAAACGATTTGATTCACTCGAATCGGTTCATGAACTATATAGCCATGGTTTGGATTTTGCATTCCATAGATAATATAAATAAGTTCACGAACAATCGTCTTTAGATATAACCATCTTAAGTTCGCAGACTTAGTTCGCGGACTTAAGTTCCCGGAAGGAGTTCTCAAACTCCAGCAAATTTTCTCGGGTCAAGAACTTCCGCCAGTTTGCGGACTGAGTTCACGGCTCTTGTTCCGGTTCTCTTGATCAACAAAGTTCGCAAACTTCGGTTCAAGGAAAAATGAATTATACATATATGTGTTTCCACACAATGCTTATATCCATCATTGGTTATATAATTTAAACTCTCATTTCAATCATTCAAACATTCTTAGAGGACGTTATATAGTTGTTGTTCACAAACCATTTTTCGTCAAAGCAATTTTCAAAGTGATTGAAACATATCATGACTTTCGTCACTAAGTAAAGATGAACTTGGCCAAAGCAAAAGCTTACCAACACATATTTCGAGAAATAGATATGCGAGATAAACTCGGCTCAAAATAGTAAATGTGTATAATCAAAGTCTATATAGCAAAACGACTTTTGTCTCAATATAGAAGATAGAGTAGATAGACTTTTGAGTGATAGATAAGTTCAAGTCTCCACATACCTTTTAGTCGATGAAGATCCACCAGTTCCTTGAGTAGTCCTTCGTCTTGTATGATGATTTTCATGGAGTTATTGAGATCAACTACACTTCTATCCTAGTCCGAGACTTAGCTATAATATACTAGAAATCAAGACTTATAGTTTTGATCACTAACATTGACAAATATGCTTGAGATAGCAATGCATGCGAGTTCGACCGAGCAATGCTCTAACAATAACCACCAAACTATAATTTTAACCTAATCTATTAACAAAACAAAAGCCTCCTCCTCTACCCGAACCGAACAAAAATGTTTTGGGGGATTTGTTTTTCTTCTTCCTTTCAACATCGTCTTCGTCGATTAATCGTCAATTCATAAAATTTTCATCGTCGATTAATCAATCAAGTATAGGAATGGTTCTTCGAAAGAAAACCCCAAGACTCCCAGGACAAGGTCCTGGATTGGCACATCTTGCAAATCTCCCAAGTGAATTTGAGATTAATAAATAAGTGGAACCGGAAGGTGAACTCATAATCGGGTATCGAAGACGCAAGAAGAACCATGATTCTGCCACTATGAAAATCCACAGGTATTTTCCCACAAACCCATTACTTTTAATTTGAATTTGATTCATTAAATTGAATAGAGATCATCAAAATAAGGTTCAAATGGAAGTTACAGTGTGTTGTTCGGTTAAGAGTAGTTTCGAAAAAAACCCTAGTTTTTTAGCCGAACTTCCTAAAAGGAAGAACACGAAGAACAGTTCGGTTCCATGAAATTTAAAATTATGTAACCGAACCCAGAGTTCGGTTGGTTCGCAAAAAGTTTTAAAATTGTTTTGTAACCGAACTTTACCTTTATTACAAAAAACTTTTGAAAATTTCTTGTAACTGAACTTTGTTATTTTTGCAACTATGTTGAGTTTGGTTGTAACCAAACTTTACCTTTAGTGTATATATGTGGAGTTTGGTTGGTTTGCATGTTTTTTAGAGAAAATATTTTCTGACCGAACTTTACCCTTATTGCCTACATGTGCAGTTCGGTCCGTTCGCATTGTAACCGAACTTTTCCGTGTTGCATATATGTGGAGTTCGGTTGGTTCGAAAAATAACTGTACTAACCGAATTCTTCTCCGGAAACACAAAATTTGATTTGGGTTTATTCGCGAATTTTTGCTACTAACCAAACCTTACACTGAGAACTCTTATGTTGCGTCTGATTTAGTCGATCATTTATTGGTTAAACTAATATCTTTTGTTTTCTTAATTAGTGATAAAGGTAAAAAAGCTAACCAACCTTTATTGGAAGATATGAAAACTCCCACGCTTCGAGGAAAAGTACACTATGGTGCCAGTAAGCGTGGAACCAAAAATTCTAAGTTTGGGGGGGG